>NW_026000016.1:15947353-15982276 GCF_001458135.2 Marmota marmota marmota | reverse complement strand
ATATATATATATTTTTTGGCAAGAATAGTTGTAGACTAGGGCTGGGGATGTAGCTCAGAGATAGAGTACTTGTGTAGTATATTAAGACTCTGGGTTGGATTCCCAGAACACCTTAAAAAAAGGCAGAAGATAACTTAGAATAGTTTTGCACGTACTGTTTTCCTTTTATTGCCTGTGTCCCTGCTTCTCATTGTCTTGTTCACATTCTTACTCTCCTTCTCTCTTTTTGCTCTTCTGTATTGTGAACTCATAGACACTCTTTCAAACAGTTTGAGCCCTACTTTGACTTAAATTAGTCTTTGGAACAACAGATTGCCACTAGTTCACATTGTTTTGACCTAGAAAAGGAATCAGCTGGCTCTTTTGATCGGGGAATTCAATTTGCTCATTGCTACTGTATCAGTGGTTCAGCCCTTTCACTAGAAAGAACCATGGAGGGAAATATAGATTTTCTTTAGTCCCACAGTTTTTTTTCATCAAATTTAATATTACAAAAAAAATGAATGGGAGAAAATTAATATTATGAATACTCTTTTTAAAACGTTTTCTTTTATATTTGTACATCCTTTCCCTAAGAGCACACAACACAAGGGCTAATTAATATCATTCACACATCTCTTTTGTTTTCTATTACACAGTAAGCATTAAACAGTCTGAAAATTAGAATACTAAAATTATTACTGATATTTTATTTCTGGGTTTATTAATGAGGATATGTTTTCAGATCTTTTTTGCCCATAGACTTATATATCCCACTAAAACTTGGTTAAAGAGCTGTGTTCAAAAGCCATTTGACATAATTATTTTTTTCTCTGTGGTTATTTATCCATTTTATGTATAATCAATTGTACTTAATTCTATTTATATTGAATTTTGTGCAAAAAATCTTTATTACTGAATATTACCATCATAATTATATTTTCTACTCTACCAAAGTAAAGTAGAGAATATTTGAGTTATACTGTAATTTTTTGCAGTAAATTATTTTTTGCTATAATGTGTTGTAACCCAATTACAAACATGTTTCATGGGATCTCATGATTGTGTCCTACACTCCTGACAGTTGTATTTATTTAGTTGTGTGATTAGGTCTCTTTTGATTAAACAAACATTGATTGAATGTTACCGTTTGCCAGGTGTTGTGGTTTCATTATTGGCTATTAGACTGTTCTCTCCATGAGGAGAGCATCTCATCAGTCATATCCATTCTTCATGCACATGTGACCCAGTAGAGGTGCTCCAGAAATAACTACTGAGCAGATACATGAATAAACATTTATCTGGGCTCCACGCTACATGTGGGTATGAGGAAACTGTTCAATCAAGTCCA
This sequence comes from Marmota marmota marmota, assembly GCF_001458135.2. Taxonomy (NCBI): domain Eukaryota; kingdom Metazoa; phylum Chordata; class Mammalia; order Rodentia; family Sciuridae; genus Marmota; species Marmota marmota. The sequence continues at coordinate 15,980,946 of NW_026000016.1, read as the reverse complement.
TGTGACAGTTCAACCAAATGATTAAGCATCTAAACTTGAAAAGCCTGTTGAAATTGCTCCCCCAATTCTTTCACATTTTCATGATCTCTGTGTATAACACTTAAGAGCAAGTTTAATATTGTGCTTGGGCTTTCCAAGAGGTTTAAATTGTGTTTGTGGGAGCTTTTTATTAATGGAAGGGTAATCAGAATCCCTGGTTTGTGAATTCTGAAAGTCCTTAAAGGGATGTACAACACTAATAGATTGTCATTTCTTTCTTTCTTTCTTTTGATTAAGTCCAGTCTATCACATTTTTTTCAGTTAGGATGGGTGGTGATGCCATATTTAGTTTGCCATATTTTAAGAATCTTCTATTCTTAACAGGATATGTGATGTGATTCAAGCTGATATAATGAGGCAGACCATTAACAAAATGTCTTCCATCCTTTGCTTCATTAATAAATATTTCCTCTTCATTTTATTATGGGGCAGCTAGCAAAGGGAGCCAAGGTATTTTCCTTTTTCTTTTTAATCAGTGAAGTAGCATTAGATATTATACATAATCAGCTCTAGTCTGTACATTTATTGTACCGCATAAATGTGGGATAGGAAAAAGGAAAGTGAGAACTGCAATGTTATACGAGAAAATTCTCATAGATCTGTAGTTGTTTATGTATCTTTTAGATTTACATTATTTATTACTTATTTTTCCAGAACCTTGCACATGCTGAGTAAGGGCTCTACTACTGACCTATGTTGTAAACCCTGATTTACTTTATATTTTCATACTCTGCCCCCAACTCCTACACACACACATACTCTCTTTATTTATATGCTCTTCTGCATACACACTAAGTTTTACCAAGCTTTAGAACACTAATTCTCAACGTGTGGTCCCCACCAGAAACATTAGCCAGTGAAGCCCACAAAATAGTTAAAAATGCAGATTTTCAGATTCTACCATAAACATACAAACTTGAAATCTCTGGGCATGTAGTCCAACAATTTGTATTTTGACTAGTTCTGCAGGTAATTCTGATGTAGGCTCAAGTTTGGGAACTATTGTTCTAGAAAAAGTGAAGTAACATCCTCATTTTGGTAATTAGAGTCAAGGGAATGAGCAGAGATTCAGATTCCCTACATTTCCAAATAATCATTTGGCTTTTTCCCTTAGTGTTTAATTTGATTTGAGAATCAGTATGACTCATGCATGACTCTAGAAAGGTGACTTCATTTTTTTAAGGGACAGAGAATAAAGTTTAAAAGTGAAAAACATATTTAATTCAATTTCTTAAAAATTCTAATTATGCCATTGGTATAAAGACATCATTCTTCAAACTGGCTTTCAATAAATCTGTAATTGAGCTAATGTTGCTTTCAAAATTTCGGCCATCCCTATCATGTGAAGGCCAATTCTGTACTAGGTGAATTATTTGGCCTCTTATTTTCTTTCATTTTGTAATTAAATCTTTTTTCTGCTATTATTTCACATTTAACTGCTATTAACACCTATCCTCAAAGATGGATGGAACAGAGAAAGGAATTGTTACCTTAGATTATATTTAAAAGTAATGTTGAAAACAAAACCCCAAATACCCACTCTTAACCTGTAAGGTTCAGGAAAGGAAAACATTGCTCAGGGAAGTGACTTTCAAAATTCACATTTTTTGTGTTTTAGTTCAGTGTGCTTTCCACTGTTTGTTCTTGGCAATTTGGGTACATAATGAGGAAAACAATTTAGAGTTATTGATTCAGAATTTTTTTTTTGGCATGAAGTCATTACTGAATTTCATCTTAGCATTTTTCTTATTGTGCCTCTTAGGAACAGACATGGATGATTAAAAGCTGCCCACAGGACTTGTAGCAATAATTACCTGCTCAAGTGTTGCCAAGCAGACAAGCAGATTCATTCCAGGACTTTTTTTTTTTTTTTACTTGTCAAAATGATTCTAGTTCTCAAAAGTGGAAGTGAACAATGGTTCATAATACAATTAAACACATTGGTTCTGAGCCTAGTGCTTTTTTGCTGCTGTTGTTAATCACTTAAAATGGATAATTAACTCTCAAATTAATCTCTGAAAATTAAAGGAACATCTGGTGAAGTGTATTATTTTGAGTTTTTTAATATAAAAGTGGTTACCAAGTGGGTTGTTGTTGGGCTAGAAAAATTTTAACCTCCTCCTCCATTTTTTTCTCCTTTTAAAAGTTGGCCAAACAATATGCATTCAACATAGAAATTTAATAGCTCCATCTGTAAGGACATAACTGACAATCTGAAGAATACAGGTGCTGAGCAGTGATAGAAGTTTTATATTATATTTGCCCTAGCAATATCTTCACAGAATGGTTCAGAGTGATGACCTGTCAAAAACTTACAATTCTAGAATAGGCAGAATAAGCCTGGTTACATCTCTATTTTAATATAATAGTGTTATAAGGCAAAATTGCAATAAATCTAGTTTTGCAGATCTTTGTTGACCTTATTGTTGGTTGTAGAATTTTCCAGAAAAGCAGACCAAAACAGAAAAAGGTAAATGAAACACAGTAAATGGAAGTGAGGTATAGAGACAACCTGACTGGTGACAGCTTGCCCCTTTCTTATTTGATCATGGTTTAAACAGCTTGTGATTGGCTGAGACTCAGCTGTTTGCTGCAAGAGTAGGTTACAGTCTGTTTACTCATCAAGTTAGGTTGCAGTTTGCTATGCATGCAGAAACATTTAGGCCAAACTTAAACCCAAACAGAAGCAACTTTAGGCCAAACTAAATTCTGTTTAGTAGAATGTTCTTAGAAAGCAATTTTTAAATCATATTAAGAGATAAAAGATAAACTTTGGTTGATTACCTAGAAGTCATCTCCCTCTGCTCCTTTACTCATATACCTCCAATCTTATGTCAAGGATCATGTTCCCACATGCTTTAGGGAAGTGCGAGGTGTGCTCAGAAGAAAAATCAGCATCAACATCACTTGCAAGTTTGTTGAAAATGCAAACATGTTGGCCCCAGTCTACTTATTTCTGTGTGAAGCCTGGAAATCTGTTTTAATAAACTCTGTAAGTTACTTTGAGACACACAGTTTTGAGAGCCACTGTTCTTTGTTAGGGTGGGAGGAGAGGGCGTTGATTTATGTCTATTCCATCCTCTTTGCCTGTGATTGGCTTATGACATGTACTTAATCCAATTCTGGCTGATGTGACCTAAAGGGATTTCTTCTGAGGATGCTGGGAAAGCTTTTTTTTTTTTTAAGGAGGAAAAGTAAGGGATGGATACCATTTTTTTGCCTTTGGCTATTTGTATGTGCAATATGATGTTTGGAACCCATGTTGCCACAAAAGTCACATGTTATTGATATAGAGTGTTATGGTTTAGATATGCGTTGTCTCCCAAAGCTCATGCATGAAACAATGCAAGAAATTTTGAAGTTAAATTGTTAGATTATAAGAGATGTATCCTAATCAGTGGATTAAAATCCACTGATACAAATTAACTGGGTGGTAATGAAGGCCGGTAGGGTGTAGCTGGAGGAAAAATCACGGGGTTTGCCTTTGGGGTGTATATTTTGCTCATGGTGAGCAGAACATGGGTTGCTTTTCTCTACTGTGCCCTTCCACCAGGATATTCTGCCTCACCTTAGGCCCCAAACCATGGAATCACTGACCATGGTCTGAATCTCTGAAACAATATTTGAAAACATAATTATATATAATTATAATAGAACATAATCATACATATATATGCACCTGTATTAGTCAGATTTCCATTAGTGTAAGAAAATACCTGCAATAATCAACTTAGGAAAGAAGAAAGGATTATTTTGGCTCCCAGGTTAAGTTTTTTTTTTTTTCTTTGTTTTGAATACCAGAGATTGAACTCAGGGGCACTTGGCCACCAAGCACATCTGCAGCCCTATTTTGCATTTTATTTAGAGACAAGGGTCTCACTGAGATGCTTCGCGCTTTGCTGTTGCTGAGGCTGGCTTTGAACCCTCGATCCTTCTGACTCAGCCTCCTGAGCTGCTAGGATTACAGGCATGCACCACTGCGCCCAGTTTTCCCAGGTTAAGTTTTAGTCCCTGGTCAATTGATTTATTGCTTCTGAGTCTATAATGAGGCAGCATATCAGGAGGGCAACAGATGGTATAGCAAGCTGATTACCTCATGGCAGCCAAGAAGCAAAAGACAGAGGAAGAGAGAGCAAGGTCCTATATAATCCCCTTGGGTTTTTCATTTTACTTGTGATGCTGGAATAAAACCCGGGGCCTTGAACATGCCAGGCAAACACTGTACCACTAAGCTACACCTCTAAGACCTACCAAAAAAAACCCCTTCAAGTACATGCCCTCAGTGACTTCCCACTAAACACACCTTTTAAAGTTTCTACCATCTTTCAAGAGCAGGAAGCTGAAGACCAAACCTTCAGCACTGTGGCCTTTTCAAGACATTACAGAGTTAATCTATAGCAACACCTTTATACTACGATTTGTAATCAACACTATTTTAACGTTTATTTCTATTTTAATTTTCATTGTAGCATTGTTGACTAGTAATTAATTTCTAGCTTAATAGGCTTTTTCCTGTATGATTTCAATCCTTGAAATATGTTGAGACATGCTTTTTGATGAGTATGTGGCTATATGTTATAATTGTTCTATGTAAACTTAAAACAATATATGTTTCTTGAAGTCTGCTCAAACTTTGCACATATTCTTTGTTTGGCAAACTCTTATGTATGCTTCATGACTCAGCTACTATATCACCTCAGGAAAGGCTCTTCTGATAGTGTCAGATAGTATTAGATGTTCCTTCTTGCAGTTTCCCTCTATAGGATTACTTTAACAATGAATTGAGATTTAAATTTGATGTGTATATCCCTTTTTAGGATATAAGGGAATATAGCCAAAGTTATCTTCTAAGTTATTTTTAGTATTGTACCTAATATAGTCTATTGGTACAGAAAATACTTTAGGAAGGAGGGAAATAGGGGAGAGATAGAGGGAGAAAAGAAGAGAGGGAGGGAGGAAGGACAAAATGCAACAGAATGTTGGATCAGTTTATAAAACCAATATATGAATATATTTGATTTGATTGTATAAGTAGGACTGGTTTCTGTTATTAGGCATTGCCATCACCTGTACCACTCTCCCTCCCCAAATCAACTTAGAGTTGCTAAATAAAGAACGCACAATTTGAATAAAAGAAATAATTATGGCCAACACTTACATGGTCTTTCTCTATACCAGTTCTTTTCCCAAGCTCTCCAGTGAGTGGGGACCTAGGGGTAGGAGAGTATAAACTCATTTATTCGCATGATAACCCTGTGAGGTGGGTACTATTATTTACCACTTTCATCTTTCAGATGCTGAGATTGAGACACCCAAATGGTGGTGAGCTAGAGTAGCCGAGCTGTGGTATTAGCCTGAGCAGACTCACTGAGCATCTACTCCTTGAACTGCCATGCCATACAACCTCTTAATCAGCACAAATAGGGAAATCTCAGTTACTAGATTTTGAAGCTTAAAGGCAACAAAATTTGAAAACTCTGTGGGATGATATAGTCTGCAAACTTTAGAACGGGGTTACCAAGACTTCAGGTTCCAGATTCTGCCTGGTGCTGTCTGGGGCAACAGTGGGAGACATTTAACTTCGATCTTTCTCTGCCCCATTTGTGCATTGGACATAAGGGCATTTTTCCCCTTCCTTAGAGAGAAACTGAGGTTTAGTGAAATAATGTCTGAAAGCACTTTAGATTCCTAAGAGGGAATAAGACTGTGTAGTAGAAGGGATAGAATGTATGCATGCCCTAATCCTCTATAAATTAGATGGGAATATAAACTCTCCCTCAGCCCTAGGAGGCTTCCTTTATGATATGTCACAGAGAAGAGGATCCTGCTTAAAGCAACAAATATCTACATACGTATTGATTTCTAATCACCTACTACATGTCTAAATTGCTTTAGTTTGGAAAAATAGGGAGGTCATATTGTTCTTTTAATAGCTGCCATGAAAAATATTTGAAAGTGAGAAGTGCCTTTTCTGGGAAAACATAATTTCTCACTGAGCATACTTGGGAAAGATGCTGAACGCAGAGTGTGAGGGAAGTTGTTCTTCAGGAGAGCAGAGGAGGAAGCTTTGGTTTTCTGCTTATGAAAGGGAGGATGACATGTATGTGTGTGAGGAGAAGGGTATCTGAACAGTGGAGGAGGGAGAGGCAGAGACAGAGAAATTGAACACTGCAAAATGGGATATAACCTTCTTGTTGTCTCCTCAAGTATTAAATAAATTCTGAAAAATGTCATAAATGCTTAGAGTGAGTAGTATTTTTTGTGGACCCCAGAGGAAAGGTTGAGTTTGGGCTCAGTATGGTACAGGCGCAGAGTAACGACCATGTGTTTAGATCAGAATGAGCCATGAAAAGAAATAGCTGAAATCTCCAGGTGGCTTAAGTCCTCTTCAGACTGTCCATTTGGAGGGTCCAAGCAATCCTACATAGACCACCAGGACATTGATTCCCCAGCCAACATCTAGTTGATATTTCATGAGGCAAAAAAAGCATGACCATGCCAAATAATTTGGAGTCACCAGAGGTATTTTCTACCTAATATCATGGGCTCCAGGAGGTGAATGCTTTAGTTTCTGATGAGGGTCTTACTCTTTATTATATAACCAACTTCTTGAGACCTCACAAGGCCATTGGTACAGGGAGGATTAACTGATCAGTGACAACCCAGTTTCACTGGGTTCACTACCTACCTGTAGCTCTCTATAGTTCCCTGCAGTGACCCATCAGTTCTTCCCTAGCTTCCCTTGGAAGCTCCTAATGTGTGATTCACATGTTCACACCATCATATCCCCTCCATGGGGGCCCTTCTAATTCCACTGGGGACCAATTGAGCTCTTCTCTGTCTCCTAGGCATCTCTTGGCACAGCCCAGGCTCCACAGTAAAGTTCATGAGCGCTTGAGTGAGGAGCTGATTTCCAGAAGCCTCTGAGATTGGACCAAAGCTGAAGGTTTTCTTCATTTCTTTATTCCTTTGACAGCTGCTTATTGAGCATCTAACGTGCTTACACACCAGGCATTTGGATGGAGGAGAACAATGAAAATGCTAAATAGAGGGTACAAGTTCTAACAAAACACATACTCATTCAATTTTCTACTTTTATTCCTTCAGTACGCCAACAGGGTGAATGAAATGCCAGGTGGTTGGATTACCTTGGTGTGATCCCACTGAACAACTTCACTAAAGGTGGAAGCTGCATCTGCATAACAAAGAACTTACCAAAGGCAAAGCTATCAGAGATTTTTTTAAAAGTGAAAAAGCAGTGCTGGAGCAGTACTTAATAATTATCTCAATGAAAAGAATCAGCAATTATAATACAAAGAACCGGCATATAATCTTTCTTCATCTACAAAGTTTCAAGCTGATCATGACTAGAAATTTAGAGTTGTGTAGCCTCCTATAAACTCCCAAACAACCCCTCCCTTCCCTTCCCTGATGTATTCTACTGGAAGCCATAGCTTATCACATTTTATGTATGACTACACCATTATAGGGTATGATTTTGAAGAAATTGTTCATATGACAGTTTTGCTGATCCCTAGGGACTTATTCTTGTTCCTCTTTTCTTTTGTTGTTCTTTTATTACTGTAACCTGGACCCTACAAACCTCTAGGTCCCTCCAAGCGTATTCTGTGGAACCTTAGCCTTTGACATTCTCCTCCAAAACAAGATTCTGTTGCTACACTGTTTTAGAAGACCTGCAAACCAAGATTAGGTTTTAGAGATGTTTACTACAAATTAGAAAAGTAAGACCCTTGGAAACCTTGTATCAGAAATACAGTTTTGAATCTATTTTTTTAATCAAAATTTCACAAAGCATTTACCCACTGAATTTGTTTTCCCAATATAATTTATTAACTCTCTGAATCTGCCTCTAGGTATCCTTCAGAGTCTAGAGAAACACATGGGGCCCAGATAGTGGTCTTAAATGGAGTAAGGAATGCAGCTGACAGTGAGATTGTAATCCAAAAAGAAATATTCATGTACAGTTGATGCATTCAACTAGGAAAACCTTCTATAGAAGTCTAAGTATGTGTGTGTATACACGCGTGCGCGCACACACACATTCTTTCTTCAGAGTCCAAAATGTGGTACGAAATTTACTGAATTTGCTTAAGATACCCCTGCCTTATTCACTTCCCTCTAAATCCTCCATGCTCCATTTCCTAAACTATCAACACCAAACTCCACAACCTGCTGCTGTCCTATCAGGAGCAGCCCGTTTCTCACCTGTCATTTTTCCTTTTTGCCTCTCTCTGAAGGCCTTGGCTTTTGCAAGCCTAAGGCCAGTTCTGCCCATGAATAGGAAACCTAAGGATCCTCAGTGTATCCCTAGCCCACTCACTCATGAATTCAAGTATATTTTGGACATAGATATATGTATTATGTAAAAAGACTGTACAAAACAAAATTTCCACTTCTAAGAAGTTCACAGTTTAATGGAAGACAGATAAATAAGTCACAAACACAGGTGTCAAGTGATAAGTCAAGTGATGAATTAATTAGGGGTACATAGAGAATGAGAGTGAGAGAAGGTTCTTCAAAGCCATTGATGCTTGCATAGAATCTTGCAGCATAAGCTGATGTTCCTGGAGAGGTGGGCTTTGTCCAGGCCCAAGGTATGAGCATGGGACACTTGGGGAAGTGACTGAAAATTCCTGTGTGGGTAGGAAAAGGGGGATGGAGATTTGAACTGGGGGCAGGGAGAACCTTTATAATATGCCAAGCCTTCAATTTTATCCGGAAGACAAAGAGAAATACCAAGGTAATTTTCAAGGAGAGAAAAGTGATTATATTTACAACATTTGCAACACATCTCTATGACCACAATGTGGAAGGTGGCATTGTAGAGGTCAAGGGTATACACTAAAGTATAAAGGATGTCTATACAGAAAGTATTATGCTGTCATTTATGTTATAAACCTGGCAAGCATGAGCTAGTCCCCCCTTTCCCATGGAAGACCAGTATTATTTGAAAGAATAAGTGAAGTTTCAAACATGCATATTTGGCAAACAATTTTCTTTTTATAAAGAGAACATTGAGTGAGCCTATCACTTCAAGGAAAGCTGATAGTATTAGTTACTAATGACAGAGTTCAGAATTTTGAGTGAAAGTTAGATTTTTGGAGAACTTGTAATAGTCACGGTGAGCCTTGCAGCTTTTCAACAGTGAAAGACATTTCTCATAAGGTCAGTGTGATATAAACAAGTGCCATTTTTGATGGCATGATGAAATGTATCAGTATTTGAGAGATCTGAATAACTCAATGAGTCAATATTTCCAAGTGACCAATGCATGCTGTTCCTGGGTAAAACAGCCATTCAGAGTGCAAAAAAAAAAAAGGACAAATGGATTTTAAGAGTATGAAAATTCTTTGATGAAGATTTCAGATTCCACAACTTAGCTTACCATTAAGGAATTATTACTTGTGGAATCTTAGTGTAGTATTAAAGAAGAATATCCCAAATTACCTGAAAAGTTTAATAAAATATTCCTTCTATTTCATAGTATTTCCTTTGTGAGGGTGGATTTTCTTCAATCAAAGCAACATTCACAACTGGTTGAATGAAGAAATAAATACAAAAGTCCAGCTACATTCTAAACAAAACATAGAAAGGATTTGTAAAAATGTAAAGCCCTACCATATCTCTCACTAAATATAATTTGGGAAATAATTATTTGTAACAAATACTTATACTACCATGGAATGGATTTATTGTTGTAATTTACTCATTCATTAATTTTATAGTATTGAGGATTGAACCCAGGGGCTCTCTACCACTGAGTTATATCTCTAGGCCTTTTTATTTATTTTTTTTTAACTTTTGAGATAGGGTCTTGCCAAGTTGCCTAGGCTGTCCTCGAACTTTCAATTCTCCTACCTCAGCCTCTGTACTAGCTGGGATTACAGGTGTATGCCACTAAGCCCAACTTATTGTAATAACTTTAATACAATAATAGTATATTTTAATGTTGCTCAGTTTTAATTGAAAATGGTAAATACCAACAAATAACCCTTTTGATTATAAACAAAACAAAACAAGACAGCTATTTGGAGTTCTCTTCAGTTTTTTTTTTTTTTTTAAACATATGGCATTCCTTTTTTTTTCAATACCTTTATTTTATTTATTTATTTTTATGTGGTGCTGAGGATTGAACCCAGGACCTCGCAAATGCTAGGTGAATGCTCTACTGCTGAGCCATAACCCCAGCCCCTCTCTTCAGTTTTAAAAAATGTATAGGTGTCCTGAGATTAAAGACTTTGAGAACTACTAGATTAGACAGCTCTTTGCTAAACAGGATATTTGGCTTTAAATGAGATGGGATAAGATAGTGCCAGAGGAAGGCAGGGAGTATTCTTTGTTTAATGGTTTGATTGCATGAATATTTAAGGATGAGAACTTTTTTGCATATGTTTGTTTTCTTATAGAATGTACCTAGAAGAGTAGTTATTAGAAACTACCAGTTGAATCATGTTTCCTTAGTGGGGTGGGAAACCAGGTAAGAAGGTTGTAACTAGTATTTTTACTTTAATGTGAGAGAATAGAATGAAAAATACCATGCTTCACTCTATATATAGTATGGGTATATGTTGTTTGGTGAAATTTTTATTTCAATTAAATCTATGTGTGTAGAAAGACGAATGAATGTGCTGGGTCACAATGAAAAATGTTTATCTTACTGTGGTTGCTGTGAGAATTTAGAAATACCTTGTGGGAGAAAATTGTGTTATGCCAGACTCTGCCTCGACTCTGACCTTGTGTACCTTGATTCTCTGCAGGACTGGCTCTTCTTCCCAGCATCATTCTCTAATGTCTCACACAGGGGACTTTTTGTCTATGTTGGCTTCTCCATGCCAACCCTAGGTTAATCTGATTTGAGTGCTGTCACAGTTTTTCCTTCTCCAACGGTTGTTTCCTTTTTGTTACTCCGGCTCCATTTCCATTCATCTGTAGATCACATTCTTCCACTTTGTCCTACAGATGTCACTTTACAAACTATCTGTTCTGGGAAATCCATTGATTTTCTTACATCTCTCACAAATCAGTTGATCTGATTTGTGCTTGGTGTTCAAAGCACCACAGAAAGATCTGTCCTCTGGGAACTCATTCCTTCTCCTTTTCTGTTACTATCACAGACCCCTATAGGCATTTGCTATCTGGTAGACTCACAATAAATACTAGCTACTTTAGTGAGGCATTTAGAATCATTAAACATTTATTTCAGTAACTGCCATGTGGATTGAACGATGTAGGTCTTGTTAGAGTTTCAAAAATTCTGTGAACCTAAACAGCAATTCCCAGGGAAGGCATGAGGATATGCAGAACTTGAAGTGGGAGCTTTTCAAAGTCTTGATTGAAATGCAAAGGATTATTACCATTGGGGGCAATCAAATAAAACAGTTTCAGTATGATATAAGTTTTTTTTTTTTTTTTCCAATTTTCCCCTGAGAGGAGACTATGTTTGGGAACATTTACATTTTATTTGAAGAGAAAATTGACATTTCTTTTTTTTTTTTTGCAGCATATGTGTTTGTGTGTATGTAAGTATATATGCACACATATATATTTAAATATCATCCTCCATGCTGTGCTCTGCAGGTATGCCCCTGTGCACTGCCTTACTAGAGCATTCCCTTCCCACCAACTATGCAACCATGAGTCTATCACTTTAATTTTTAGAAACCTAATCTATCATGTCTTAAAAAGTTGTCAATAATTACATTAACTGTATTACATGCTTGTTACAAACAAATCTAAATATTTAAAAAAGCAGAGGGCAAGTCTTACTTTATTAGTATATGAAATCTTACTTTTCACTTTTTCCATAAGTTTGTAGTCTTTCTAGAGATTAAAAAAAAATGTTCAAAAAACATCAAATAAAGTCAAGTCTGTTGCCAAAATATCCACAGCTGAGGAGTGGACAGGAGACCAGCAGCCAAACCTTCTGGATACAACCAGCCACAAACTGAAAAATCAGTGTACATTTTCCTAAATATTTTGTTGTTGTTGTTGAAGGAGCTTGTATTCCTTTTTAAAAGACAAGTTGGTATGATGAGTCAATGATTTTCCAGCTGGGTGATGTGAATATGAGGCCCAGTGTATTCTATTTTAAAATTTTAAATTTTCTACCACAAAAGTTTTTAAAATGCACATTTAGTGCTAATTCTAGAAGAGTCTAAGTGTAAATTACATGGATTTGGTTTCACTTGACTCTACTTTCTAACTTCACAGATTACCTCAATAGGATGTATTCCTTGTTTTTCATGTTAGTCAAAGACTAGCACCAGCTAGAAAGACACAAGGATAGCCCTTTACAAAGCAGAGTGAAGAATGTTTCTACTCCCCAAGGAAGACTGATTCCAAACAAATGCCCAGAGCTGCCAAGCAGAGGATGAGAAGCCACCTCTCCAAAATTTAGCATATTAATACTGATATGCTGAAGGAGGATGGTCATTTTTTCCTGAATGATAATTCTTAGTTTTCAGAGCCTACAATGGATGGGAAGGGCATTTTTTTAAAGTGATTTCCTGTTTAGCAGAAGGATAAATGTCTCCTGGAATAAATCAGATAGCTTTATGCCCTTGGTACTGAACTAAGAAGTGTAGTATTGCTGAATATCAAGTAGTTGGTTTTTAACTTGGTTTTGAGACATTCTCAGGTATAAAAATGTAAACCAACTATTTATCAGAGTAAACCATTCCTATACATTGGAATAATGTGTTTCTGGTCAGGTCTTCAATTGGTTATCAAATCACTCTTTTATTTGACTGCAACACCTATTAGTCATAGAATGTTATAACTGGAAGGGGACTTTGCTTATATAAGAGACATCATTTAAGACACAGATCAACCCTAAATCCTTCCTGGGAATGCATCTATGTGTGTGTATGTGTGTGTATTTATATGTATATGTATGTCTATTTCTATGGATATAAATGGTGCCCACCTAAATGAGAACAAAGGATCTGTATTTGGGTTTGCTATAGCAAAGGAGTCATCCACCATCCCTTGTGTTTGGCAAATCATCAAATGTAGGTAGCAGAATATGGAAGCTGTATAGTAGTGAGAGGGATAGAGCAAGATAGAGATGACTTCAAGTATTCTTGGACTATTGGCGTGGGAAAGCTAAGTTTGGTGTTTTATGTGACTGGCATGGGGAACACCTTTAGCTTTCTCTGGTAGGTCCAAATTTGGAAGCAAGGTCAAAAATTAGAGGATTTGGTAGTCAATTCCACTGAACATTCTGGGCTCCTGGAGCTCTACAGCTTATGATTTGTCTTCTGGGGCTGCTTGCAGTGATTGTAGGTCAGAATTCTAGGGTGATATGTAGTCTCACTATGGTCTTTGTACATTTAGTCTCTCAAAAGTTACTCTTCAGGATATAGATGCAATTAAACCAGTGTTCATCCTGCAGAATATTCCAGCAAAAGAGCACAGAAGAAATAAGATGTGCACATAGACAACTATAATGTAATTCAGAGTGTTTCAAAGTCATAATAATTACTTAGAAAATAGGATGGTCTCAGTTGAGAGAAGTGTTCTCTTAGAAAGAATCTCATCACAGAGTCTCTACAGGAACAGGAAAAGGGCACAAATGCTCTCAAGCACAGGTTTCAGCAAGGAAGGCACATTCTCATTTTAAAGGGAAGGAGTGCAAAGACCCAGAAAGGTTCAGTTATTTTCCCAAAATCATTCAGGAAATGACAGACTTGAGATGTACACATGGTTCTGTGAGGCAAGAAAGGTGACATTCTTCCCTTTCTTGGTTGTCCAAGTTGTACATCAATGAGGGCATTGAAATTTTAAAGAAGCAGGTGCTGCTTAAAAATACATATATTCTTGGCATTTTTATTTTTTCTTGAAGACAATCAAAAACAAAATTGTTTTTTGTTTTAATATTCCAGCTGTGTACTATAAAGATCCACAAGGTCCTCTTGGCTAGAAAACATGCAGCGATTGTTGACTTTCATTGGAGACTGTTTCAAATCATCGAAGAGTCTCTTGGGGATTTAACATTTATCAAATGGGGAAACAGTTTTAAATAACTCAAAATAATTACCATGACCTTCTGATGTCCATGTTCAGACTTTAAGATAATAGTCGCAGATGTCTATCAGTAAGTGAGGTACATTTATTCCCCCCAACCCCATTTCATTTTCTCCTGGAATCATTGAGAAATGTTGTCAGGGAGCAGGCAGGCAGGCCCTCTGACTCCCTTGGTATTCATGGAGAAAACATGGGGGATATAAAAGAGTCAGTTATTGGATCAGAAGTTATATATTTGTATGTGTTAGGTTTGAATCTACTTTGATTTGGGATTTTGAATAAATTGATGCACCACTGGTCCTAATTTCTCTCTTGATAGTAGAGTAGAATAAATAAATAGTTGCAACTAAGTCTTATGCAGAGGGCTTTCTTTCATAGGGGAATAAGAAGAAGGTGATTTTGCCAAATCCCAGTCTCCAGCCTTCCGGATATAAAGGGTGAATCAGAAAAGTCACATTGAATTTTCTTTTCTTTAAAGCTCACTGTTCAGTGAACTGGAAAGATCAATATGGCTGTTCAAAAGCTTCTGAAAAATAAAATCTATTTTAACTTCGTAGTGCCTTGAATTGGAAGCACTAGCGAGGGTGCAATTAGAGTGGAAATTCTTTTTCTTTCTTATTTCTACAGTTTATTCACTGATCTCTAAAGAATTCTAGGAATTGGAAATTTAAAAAATCAATGTATGAGATAAGTAAACCAGAAATGTCACACAGAGGAAAAGGTCAGACTCGGTAGCAGCAGATACCAATTTAAAATTTTGAAAAGCATGAAACATATAAGACCAATAATGAAATCACTGTACACATACAGCCATGAATCACTGGAAAATTGAAATATGTTCTTGGAGCTGAGTTACTAATAAAGCCAGTTCATTGTGATATGAGCATCATGGTGTGCACTTACATGGACCTAAATGGTACAACCTATCACACACTGAGGTTCTATATAGGTAAATCCAGGATGGACAAAGCCATATGAGATTAAATCCAGCACAAAATTAATTGTATTAATTATATCATTATATTCTCCAACTCCATCCTTTCCCTGCAAATGCCATAGTTTTACTCTCTTTTAATGCTGAGTAATAGTCCATTGTGTGTGTGTGTGTGTGTGTATATATATATATATTCATCACAGTTTCTTTATCTATTCATTATCCATTCATCTATTGAAGGGCATCTAAGTTTTTCCACAGATTAGCTATTTTGAATTGAGCTGCTATAAAAAGTTGGAGAATAAAATGATACAATCAAAAGACAAGGTGAATATGAGATATATGAGGTTGCTGCCAAAGGCAGACAGTTTTATAATAAATATTTTTTTCCATGCATTATATTGCACTGCCTGCCCTATGATGTTGTGAAGGCTACAGTGTCACTAGACAATAGAAAACTTTCAGCTTCATTTTAATCTTAGGAACATTGTCATATATGCAGAATGTTACTGACCAGTACATTTTTTTTGTGGCGTTTGACTATATGACTTTAGCATGTGAATCTGAAATGGATCTTCCTCTTTGGCATGATTATGCTTTTGTTCTTTTTGAGTGCTTTCACTGTATCTTCATATTATAATACACCACTCTTCTTTTTTTAATTAATTACTTTATTTATTTTAATCAGGTATATATGACAGCAGAAAGAATTTTGATTCATTGTACACAATTGCAGCACAACCTTTCATTTCTCTGGTTGTACATGATGTTGTGTTGCACTGTATGTGCAGTCACACATGTACCTAGGGTAATGATGTCCATCTCATTCCACCCTCTTTCCTGCCTCGATACCCCCTCATCACTCCTCCATCCCTTTTTCCCAATCGAAGTTCCCCCATTTTTTCCATGCTCCCCCCCATAATGGATCAGCATCCATTTATCAGAGAGAACATTCGGCCTTTGGTTTTTTGGAGAGACCCGGCACCTAATAGAGGAAAAAGTAGGTCTAAATATTCATCGTATTGGATGAGGCCCCAACTTCCTTAACAAGACTCCTAAAGCACAAGAAATATAATCAAAAATTAATAAATAGGGTGGACTTAAACTAAAAAGCTTCTTCTCATCAAAAGAAACAATCAGTGATGTAAAGAGACAGCCTACATTTTGGGAGCAAATCTTTTGCCACACTCACATCAGAGAACTAATCTCCAGAATATATAAAGAACTCAAAAAAACTTAACACCAAAAAAACAAATAACCCAATCAATAAATGATCTAAGGAGTTGAACAGACACTTCTCAGAAGAAGATATACATTCTATCAACAAATATATGAAAAAATGTTCAACATCTCTAGTAATTAGAGAAATGCAAATCAAAACTTCTCTAAGATTTCATCATACCAGTCAAAAAGGCAGTTATCAAGAATATAGACAACAACAAGTGTTGGTGAGGATGTGGGGGGAAAGGCACACTCATACATTGCTTGTGGGACTGCAAATTGGTGCAGCCAATTTGGAAAGTAGTATGGAGATTCTTTAGAAAAGTTGGAATGGAACCACCATTTGATCCAGCTATCCCACTCCTAGGTCTATACCCAAAGGACTTAAAATCAGCATATTATAGTAATGTAGCCACATCAATGTTTATAGCAGCTCAATTCACAATAACGAAACTGTTGCACCAACCTAGATATCCTTCAATAGATGAATGGGTAAAGAAACTGTGGTATATATACATGATGGACTATTACTCCACATTAAAAGAGAATAAAACTATGGCATTTACAGGTAAGTGGATGGATTTGGAGAATATAATTTTTTAAAAATGAGAATCATAGACTAGATCTTCATTCTCGGACTTAGCCATCTGAATGTACTCATCCTAAGCACCACTCATGTATAAGATGGCAATGCCTACAACGTCATCCTTTTTGTTACTCCTGGTAGAGCTATTCTAAGATTAACCCACACATATTCCTAGACCTTGTTTTATAATGAAATCATCACAAAATAAATATTTCTTGATACCACATCATTTAAAACATGTATTTTTAGTCCTTCTGCCTATATTGAATCCAAATCCCTCATGTTTCCTCTCAATGGAAACAGAGCAGAGTTTTAACTTGTGGGCTTCAAAAATAATATTCCATACCTTGACATTTACATCCTGCCCAGAACAGCATTGTCCACCAAGTTTCCAGAGAATATTAAGTGCTAATGGCTTGATGCATCAATTGTATATAATTAATTAACTTCTCTCCTATGCATTTGGAATGAGAATAGTCTATATCAACTTTGAAAGCATTGAAAAGATAATTATGTACATGGTGCTCTGAAGGGCTTAATTCTCAGAGGGAATTCCTCTTGAGCAAGGGGGCTGGGCAGGGCATATAATTTGGTGTTGTCCTTTGCGTTTTCTACAAAAAAAGGGTCCAACCCAAATGAACTGTTTTATCAGTGAAACCATGAGATAAGCCTCTTTTCCTAGTCTTTGGAAATGACTTCACACCTCTGTCTTCTTCAATTATTCTCTAAGAATATTTATCTCAGCTAGTAGAAATAATGGAAATGTGATGGTATCTTTCACAAAGTGATGAAACATGACATCCATCTTCTTATGTTTATTTTTACTGGATTGATATCTACCCCACCTTATTTTCTAGCTAAAAATATGTTATAAATAGGCTTGATGGTATGAGATATTTTAAGTTTGGCACAGAGGAACAAAGAAGGGAATGAACAAATTTTGGTTTTCTGCCTTTTTTCTGTAGTGCTGGGGTTTGTTATCTTTATTAATTTTAAGCATAAATGTTTCACGTCAGTGTGTATATTAATTATATTCCTGGTCACAACTAAGAATGTTTATGAATATAATGGTGAGTAGACTTGTACACTTTATGGATTGTAGTTAAGGGTCTGTGACAGACTCTAAATTACAAGTTAAATAAGTTTTGTTCTTGGATGTAACAGCTGAAATTATGCACATAAAGCCTCTTGATTTAAATCTCATCTTCTTGTAGCCATTTATGTCTTTGTCTCACAAATTCATCCAAGCCTTTTTGAAGTCATTTAGATTTTCTCTAATCAAGGTAGATAGTGATTGCTCTAATTTATCTGATGAGTTTGACGTAATCTTTGCCCTAAGAGCTCAAAAATATTTCTTGGGTAACACCATCTATTGTGAGCAGGATATATAGATGTATTTAAATTATAATATTTTTAAATGTAATGATACCTGAGAGCATAGGTGCCCAGGAAACAATGGCAAACTTCTAGAGAAAGAAATCTAAGGAAAAGTGAAGAGTTCTTAGCTGATGAGGAAAGGATGAGGGACAGAGTCTCCAAAAGCCAATAGAAGCATCATTTGTTTTCAGACTTCCCACAAAATAAGCTTATATCTTTGTCTACAGAATCATGGGTGTATTGTAAGTCTGAAAAACATGGCATCCTCTGAATTGGAAAACACCATGATGATAGAGCTTTCCTTTTGCCTGTTTATGGAGATAACAGAAGTGATTCTCCTCCATTGAGCATGTTTATTATTATTTCCTAGTTTTCTGCATAGGCATGAGCAGGAAGTAAGCATGCACATTTTGTTGTGCTCATCCCAGGTCCAGGAGAAACGTAGAGGTGTTGACAGAAGGGAGAACATGGATTTCACAGGTTTCTGGAGGTGGATCCCTATTGCCCAGGGGCCAACAGTCCATCAGCTTTTCTTCACAATTATCAAACAGGATGGACGATTGTAGAGACAAGTGTTTTATATCTAAAGCTGGGCCTGCCTATCAAGGAAAGGAGGATGCTGTGGCACTCGGGATCACAATCTATGGATTGATGAAGACTATGAATATGAAAAACATGATGTTGTTAACTTGTTCTGAAACCTTGAAATGGTGGGGCATATTTTAAGCTTGAGTGAGATGAGTAATAAATAATAGGTAACAGGTAATTTACATATAGAAAGTATTATCCAAGGAGTTGGGATATGTAAGTGGTTTTGGAAAGATTGTTATAAATTTATGAACAGCAGACATAAATGGCTACAAAGAGAAGCCGGGATTCATTAGAATAATTCTTTCATTCCAAAGCTATCATAAATTTACTATACTGTGGGGATGTATTGTGAGGCACCTTTCCTTTAGTGAGATGTTTTAATTGTCAAAGAACCCCTTGACATCTCTTATTGGTCCTTTCTGCCAAAATCTCAAGGGGATTAGCTGATTCCGGGGCATGTTCTATATTATCTATCTTTCTCTTATCAAAATCAATTGCTGTTTGCCATGCACATGACTTTAACTCCAGCAGCTTGGGAGGTTGAGGCAGGAGAATTGCAAGTTTAAGCCAGCCTCAGCAAATTAGCAAGGCCCTATCCAACTTAACAAAACCCTGTTGCAAAATAAAAAGAGTTCAAATGGTTAAGCACCCCTGGATTTAATCCCTGGTACCAGAAAAAAAATTATTTTCAATGACTATTTAAAAATATTTTGTCTTCTGAATATTCATTGATGGTATTATTTTGAAGAATGATTAGTCTATATTTATTTAGCTCTGGATATTGGCTGAATTTCAAGTTGATTAAAGACATTAAAATAGAAGAAAAAAGAAGAGGTCATCTAAAATCAAGTACTGATATCAATTAAAAGTCCACAAGAGCTGGCCCACAGGTGCATACTTATAATCTCAACTATTTGGGAGGCTGAGGCTGGAAGATTGCAAGTTGGAAGCCAGCTTCATCAGCTTAGTGAGACACTGTCTCAAAATTAAATAAACAAACAAATAAATAAATAAATAAATAAATAAATAAATAATCTGAAGGTGTAGATCAGTGATAAAGTGCCCCTGGATTCAGTCACCAGCACTAGGGGGAAAAAAAGTTCACAAGAGATACCCTTCATGTATCAGAAATTCTGCTCTATCCTTCTGAGGGTTGATTTGATAAAGACTGTTGATTTTTTTTCTTTTACTAATAAAAAAGTAATGTAAACAATTTATTCCATTAGTTCTGAATTTAAAAGATAAAAACTAGAGATAATTTCTGGGTTAAACAATTGGTTGTTGAAGGTCATTGGCAATTGTACAAAGTATTTACAGACAGTGTAACAGGCAATTGGGGATATTTGACCTCAAAATGCATAACAACAGATGTCTGAATAAAGGACTTACAGTTTAAGATTTTAATCTCATTAAATAAGAATTCTTAAATAATGCAAATAAAGAAAAATTCAGCTATATAGGTAATACTGGATATACTTGTGGTGAAACAAAACAAAACCATAAAAAGAGTACAAAAATGTATTAAGTAAAAACTATCAGTCCTCCAGAATTTCTCATGGCCCATGCCTCAACAGCAAAACTGCAAATCATCAAAGTATTTATAATCTAAAGGTAATGATATGTATGTATATAAACAAAATAAGTCATAGGGGACAAAAGGTGCCAGTGGATGTCAGAAAATAACTGCAAATAAAGGCCTTAAGGAGTTCAAAAGGAGCCATTAATTACAGCCAGCCTGGATGAGAGAGATAGGGAGAAGGGAGAAGGAAGGACATCAGTAAGAAAGGAAAGTTAGAAGAGAGTCCTAGAAGCTTAGTTGGATTCCCACAGCCACAGAGGAAAAGAGGATGCACCTGCAGAAGTCATGGTATATGAGAAATTGAGGCACTGCAGCTGCTAGGTATGTTCAAAGTACAAGGGCATTAAAATTATGAGGATAGAGGGGCAGAAGGAGAAGGATTCCAACACAACTCATTAGAAGTAGCAAATTATGTCCAGGTGTGATGGTGCACACCTGTAATCCCAGTGGCTCTGGAGGCTGAGGCAGGAGAATCCAGAGTTCAAAGCCAACCTCATCAAAAGTAAGGCACCAAAGAACTCAGTGAGATCCTTTCTCTAAATAAAATACAAAATAGGGCTGGGGATGTGGCTCAGTGGTTGAATGCCCCTGAGTTCAATCCCTGGTACCAGGAAAAAAAAAAAAGTAGAAGTAGCAGGTTACAAGGCTAAAATGACAAATTTCACCAATGAATGTGGTGAAATTGGAGTAGCTGTTTAACTTGTAGAGAATTCACAGGATTGTTACATCTAAGGAAATTTTAAATAAGGGGTGAAATATTCAGCCTTATTTCCCATTTAATTCTGGGATTTTTCTATGGAGCAGATTGATGTGGGTGAAATGGGGACTATCAAATCCATTTAAGAGAGAATTTCAAGCTAAATTAATGGTGTCAAAAAAAATTTACAACATTTACTTTAAAGATCTTAATTGGCTTTTGTTTGTGCATTTACAACTAGACAACACTTCATTCTATAAAATAAAAGGAATATCTTGATGAGTGAAGCAGATGNTATGTAAAAATGTGGATGTGTAACCGATGTGATTCTGCAATCTGTATTTGGGGTAAAATTGGGAGTTCATAACCAACTTGAATCTAATGTATGAAATATGATATGTCAATAGCTTTATAATGTTTTGAACAACCAATAAAAAAAAAATAAATTAAAAAAAAAAAAGGTTAAAGCAGCAGGAACTTCCTTACCATGCTGGGTAAAACCGATCTGTTTGGGGATTTGGCTATTCTCTCTCTCTCCCTCTCTCTGTCTCCTCATTTCTTAGAAGGTCAGATAAATTACTTAGCTTTGACTTGATGGTATGGAACTGAGTAATTCCATTTTGAATTGGCCCATTGGGCCTAGTGCGGGAGCTCCATCCAAACCAATGCCTCCTATAAACATTAACAAAGACAAATGTAGAAATAAGTTTGAGGATCACCACAGAGACACCTTTCATAGAGATTGAAATTGTGAAGGTGGAGGAGCAGAAGAAGCAGCATTCAACACAATTCATCCTTATACACAAGAGGATTACTCATTGCCATCTTAAAGCCAAGGATGAAACAAGAGACCAAGGTATTCCCATGTTCTGCCTCCTCTTTCCCTCTTCATCTCCTTATCCTTCCTACCCTTTTAGTTTAATCAGCTCAACCTTATCTTCTCCATGAATCTTTTCCCAACATTGCAGTAGATGTTGACCACTCTCCCACCTGAACTCTGACTGCAGTTGAGATTAACCATGAGCCTCCTTTTTGAAAGTTAAAGAGATGACATCACTTAGCAACAAGAAAATTCTGAGGACTCAAGTTGCTCTTTCACATATATTTAACACCCTTGGCATTTTCTATCTCATGGCAAACACTACCGTGGCCAAAGATTACCTGTAACTAGCCAGGTAATGTGTTCAGCCACATTATTTCCTTCTTTCTGTCTTTTATAGCTGTGAACACTCCTCCAGTTTTTTCGTTTGTCTGCCCAAAGGCCCTTTTTTGCATTCATTTTTTTATTCTCTCTCTTTCTGAATCTGTCTCTCTTTTTCTTTTACCCCCACTCTCCCTGCAACCCCAGGCAGTTCAGTTTTTCTTACAATTTTTTTCCATTGTACAACTCTGTGTCTTTCAGTTTTATTCTTTGATCTGCCACCAAAAAGAAGAAGCAGTGATAATGTCTGGAGGGTGGGCTCTATCTGGGGCTGCCCATATGCTCATCTTTGAGTTCCTTAGGGACATTTCTTTGTAATGATTTAAATTTAATTTTGGATTCTGCCACTTGCAACCCAAGCAATACCAACACAATAATCATAGTTTTTCTTTTATTTATCTGTTTTGTATCTTTTTCTTTTTTTGGTACCAGAGATTGAACCCAGGGGTGCTTAACCACTGAGACACATCCCCAGCCCCTGTATTATTTCTTTTGAGTAGAGGTTATATTCCTGGAGATGGGTGAGAGAAATGCTTTCTTTGAAAAACAAAACAAGAACATCCATACATAAAAAGAAACTACCTCTATTTTGTATAAAATCATGAAAAGATAGAATCTCTAAGATCTCAAATTATGACCAAAATGAATCAGGAAAAATTTACATGTAACTACATTTTACTAGTTTATTTTTTTAAATTATTCATTAAGATGGCAGCTTTTCCATATGAAAAGAGTAATTAATTCTGAGTTAAGATACTGACTGCCATCAGCTGTAATGTGGAGGCAACGCATATCAATTAGAAGCAGCCATAATTGAATTATTGTAGCAAAAACAGTTTGTGTTGCAAATTTTAATTTCATTATTCTTATTTAACTTTCATTAGAGCCTAACTTGTGCTTTCTCTGCTTTCGCTGCTCAGTTCCAACGTGCAAATAAGTTTCTTCCTTACAAAGGCTTGCTGAAGGAAGAAAAATTATAGGCAGATTTAAAGTATGTTATACCTGCCACCACCTAATTGCCTAAGAAAGCCAAGAAGCACTTGAGTGATCATTTCTCCCATTTTCGTAGCAAGCACTTAAAATGATGTTACACACAATAAATTGAAATTATGTTCACGTAGGAAAAAGCCCATTCAATATGCTCATTTAGTCTCTCATTTATACCTCTAAATACTTGTACTTAATGGTGGGTTACAAAGAGAAGTCAGAAAACTTCCTTTGAAATTTTGACTGATGCATTTCTCTTTCAGAACTACAGAGTACAAAATGTTTTAGCTCTACTTCAGCGTTTTCCCCTGCAGTCTGGGTGTCTCAGCAAAGCTCTTGGCTTAATGAAATCAGTAGAAATGATATTGTGATGAAGTTCTGGCAAATATAGCTACAAGTAAATTGAATTAAATTCCATGGTTGCTTAAAACATTAGAGCAATCGAAAGGTTTCAAGGCAATGATTTTGTTTTCATCAATATGTGGGAGCCCTGTCTGGTGAGGCTCCCTTGAATAATCAGTAACTTTTTGAGGAAGATATGCCTGCCTAATGGGTTCCCTCTTTCCTTCTACCAAGGGTGCGGGGGCAGGGACCATTTAACCTCCACAGGGTTTGAAATACATCACCAGCACAGAAGTGACATGTAAGCTATCCTAAAGGAAAGGCTAATTATGAATTCCTGGAAAAAAGAGCTCCTGTTGGAGTTCAATTGAGCCTTTCATCTCGAGAGCTTACCGAAAACAGTGAACTTGAGTGTCACATCTATAGGCAGTCAGACAGTTTCATAAACAGATTTACTCAGATGCATGGAAGGGAGAAATTCCTTTAATACAAGCTGAAGAATTTCTGCATTAAATGGAACAGACAGAATCAGAGTGTTTTAGCCTACAACACTCTGAGCCCTTCAGTCCCGCTATTTCTGGTGTAACTTATTTTTGCACGAAATGTTAGACAAAAAAAAAAAAATCATTTCAAATATCTCAAGGCTGAATCTTAAGTTAATTAAATGTTCACTTTTGCTTTAGGTCTCTTAGAAAAATCAAAATCAAATGTATGCCTTTAACAAAACTGCAGCATATCCCCATTATTAAAAGCTTTCTATATTAGCAATATGAAGATAAGTAAGGTCAGATATCTTTCTTCAAAAAGTTCACATGTTAGAGAAAGCTTTGTTTTCCCTACTAAGTGTACTAGTAACTCATGAAAGATTCCATAATACAGGAATAAAAAAAGAATTTTTTCTTTCTTCTCCTTCTCCTCCTGCTCCTCTTCCTCCTCCTCCTTTTCTTTTTTTTCCTCCTCTTTCACTTCACTGTCCCCCTATTCCACCTTATCCCTTTTCCCCATCCCCTTAATTTTTTTTTTCATCTTGAAACACATTGCATTAAATTGTCCAGGCTGGAACTCAGGATCCTCTTACCTTAGCCTCCCAAGTTACTGGGATTCCAGGCCTGTGCCATCACGTCCAGCTAAAAAAGATTTTGAACACATCGCACCATAAATATTCTCAAAGCTACTTTGCAAAGGACAACTGTTTTCCTTTTATCACACGTAGTGAATTAGTTTACATAGAATAAAAGATTAGTTTTGCAAAGAGTACTCTATTCGGTTCAATTCTTTGTTCTTTTAAAGAACTTCAAGAGGCGAATTCATCAATATGAGAGCAAAGACATTTTTTTCATTTTGCCAGAAATGAATGCAATCTCATTTCCCATTTCTTCTAAATATAACTTTTGCATGGTTTACATAGTTCTTAGTTCTTTCTTACATGCATAAATATTTCTCCTGGAATTTCTTCTAATCAAATTCCATATCTTTCCAGGGCCAGCATAAATTCAGTCTTCTACAAGAAATCTAAGGTAGAACTCATAGGCATCTCTGTCTACTCAGTACTTGACAAATTCTAATAAGAATTTGGCACTTAACTATAGCTTTTTTTGGCATCTGGATTATAAAAGGGCCTGTGGCTTCCTAATACAGTAAAGGGAAGATTATTATGAGGATAAGATGAGGATGCATTTTGGTAAGCATTTAATTAACACTGTTTCATTAATCCCCACCCCTTATAAGATGTATGCTGTTATGATTATCTCTATTTTACGGATGGGAAAAATGAGTCTCAGAGTGATTAACTTACTTAGCTTGTAAGTATCCCAGCCAAGATTAAACTCAGGTCAGTTCTAAGGTCTCATTGGCTTAGTGCATGCTCTTTATCATTGTCTCATTTTCTTTGTAATTAAAATATGCTGACATTGGACTGCAAATTAATTTGTAGAAGGTCCTATTTAATTTCCTCTGTCTCTGACAGAGGGTTGACTCAAACTTGGTGAGGAAACTTACCCACTTTTACACACTAATGATTATTTCTAGATGTCAATAGTTTTGTAGCTAGAAGAAATCTTTTAGATTACCTGTTTCTAGCTTTTTCTTTAAAGATCAGATTCTGACCAAGCCTCAATGAGCCAAGGCTCATTGGCAGTCGTCCTCTCCACAGCCCAGTGGTGTGTTATCTCATGTTCATGGCCTGAGAAACCAGCTTATGAGAATGAAAATGCAAAATACCTCGTTACCACACAGGGGTATCTTATGAATACATATCTATGCAGTCTGTCTTCCATAACTGTGGGTTCTATATCCATGGGTTCAACCAACTGTTGATCAAGAATATTCTAATAAAATCCAACTTAATTGAGTATGTACAGACCATTCCTTGCCATTATTCCCTAAACAAACACTGTGGATCAACTATATACATAATATTTACATTTTATTGGGTTATTAGGTATTATAAGTAACCTAGAGATGAATTAAAGTGTACAGGACTGTGTTTATAAGTTGTATGTGAATATTGGCTCATTTTATATAAGGGACTTCACCATCTGTGGATCTTTATGTCTTCAGCAAGATCTGCAACCAAGCCCCCAGAGACACCAAGGAACAATTGTGTGTGTGTATAATGTGTGTGTGTGTGTGGTGTATATCTGTGTGTGTACACACATTACGTATATATATCTTCTCTTGGGATGCTTGAAATATCTGAGTTTTTTGGCTGTAACTGAAAATTTCCAGGATTTGATACTTATTGGATTTGTTTTTTACAGTTTCACATTCCTCTTGCTGTCTGTCTGCTCTATAAGTTTGACTGCTTTCGGCATTCTCTCTCACACAATTGCTAATGGTGAGAAAGCAGATAATCAAACATGTTAAGGCCATGAGTAGTATAAAAATTAATAGACCCTGAGTGAATGTGTGATGCACTTTTAGTGGATAGGATGGATTTGTTTTTTATACATGGACTTTGTGACTGATTTTTGTTTTTAGAAAGTATATATTATTTTTGTATTTGTCTTTGCTTTTGGTTTTTGTTGCTGTTGTTTTGTTTGTTTGTTTTTGCTTATTTTAGGTCATGGCAAGTTTCATGGATAAATCACATCTGAACAAATATAGAAGCAGTTGAATCCATTTCCATGATCACATTTTCAGTTGAGAACACAAATTCTATTTTTACATTAGAGATTTTTTTTTCCTACTGTAGATATTTTGACTCAGAAAAAAAAAATGGTAGGTTTTGAAATACAACCACAGAAGTCACTTTCTGTTCCCTGCCTCCTGGTTTTGATTCATTGGGATCCAGTGAACTGAGAGGTGATATGACTTTAGAGAGAAAGCACCTCTACCCATTGCTGTGCTCTTTAATTCAACCCCTAAGCAGAGGTGATTGTTGCCACAGCCCTGGGCGCTGAGGTGATTAAAGTGGGAGCCAGCAAGGTCTCCATATCTGTCTAATCCGGCCTGGTTTAAACCATTAAGCAGATAATACAGGGCTTAGGGCCTGATACCAAGCAAGGCAAAGCAGCTTATTCTTTATTTCAGAATATTGTGTCAGGTGAATCAAGGGCAAATAGTAATAGCACAAAGAGTCATGATAGAATATCTATTTCCATATTTCTATACATAAATATCTTTATTACACAAGAAGTGGGTCATTTGATCTTCATTGGGGCTTTGAGAAGCCTGATAAGAAACACCTTCTTTTCCTTCTTGAATTCTGAACAGAGAACCACAACCAAAGAGAAAGGCACATATAAGTGTCACCAAATCACCTTGATTACTGAAAAAGCTTTTGTTAAAGTGCACAAATAACCTTTAATTTTGAAACCTGAATACAATTGCTGGTGCCCCAGAGCCGGCAGCTGTCTATAAGCAGAGTTGGATGTGGACTTCCAGCCAAGAGAAAAGGAGTGGGCCTGACCACTTGCTGATCTCTCCTTCCTTGCTCATTCTTGACCATCTGATAAGTCACCCGGCACCTCTGGAATAAGTTAGGAGGCAGAAGGAAAATGAAGCTTCATGCTAATGATGTTCCCTCCACATGCAAAGAAACATGGAAATGGAGAATGCACATTCCCACATGTCAGGGTATATGCAGATGTTCTAAGTCCAATATCTATTATCATAACTATGTACTAGGCTTTATATATATTATATCATTTAACCATAAAATAGTTTACCCCACTATAACTCCAACCCAGATCCACAAAGAACATTGTGAAGGAGTTATTTTAAAGTAGTAGTATCACCATTATATAGATGAGGAAACTGAATCTTGAGAAGTTAGAAGAAGTTTTGCTCAAAGTTACATGGATAATAATTAGAAGAGTTTGGAGTCAAATACAGACTCATTTTATGTTAAAACTGCATCCCATATGAAAAAATGTTCAACATCTCTAGTAATTAAAGAAATGCAAATCAAATCTACTCTAAGATTTCATCTCATGCCAGTCACAAAGGCAGTTATCAAGAATCCAGACAACAATAAATGTTGGCGAAAATGTGGGGGGAAAGGCACACTCATACATTGCTGGTGAGACTACAAATTGATGCAACCACTCTGGAAAGCAGTATAGAGATTCCTTAGAAAACTTGGAATGGAACCACCATTTGACCCAGTTATCCCAGTTACTCCTAGACCTATACACAAAGGACTTAAAATCAGCATATTACAGCGATCTAGCCACATCGGTGTTTATAGCAGCTCAATTCTCAATAGCTAATCTGTGAAACAAACCTCGATGCCCTTCAATAGATGAATGGATAAAGAAACCGTGGTATATATATATATATATATATATATATATATATATATATATGTACATGATGGACTATTACTCAGCATTAAAAGAGAACAAAATTATGGCATTTTAAGGTAAACAGATGGAGTTGGAGAATATCATGCTAAGTAAAGTAAGCTAATCCCAAAAAACCAAAGGCTAAATGTTCTCTCTGATAAGTGGATGCTGATCCATAATGGAGGAGAGCATGGGAAAAATGGAGGAACTTTGATTGAGCAAAGGGGAGGGAGAAAGGGAAGGGTGTATGAGGGAAGGAAAGATGGTGGAATATGAGGAACATTATTACTCTAGGTACATTTATGACTGCACATTTGGTGTGATGCTACATCATGTACAATCAGAGAAATGAAAAGTTGTGCTGCAATTGTGTACAATGAATCAAAATGCATTCTGCTGTCATATACACCTAAGTAAAATAAATTAATTAATTTAAAAAACTGCATCTTCAATTGTTCTCTTAGTAATAAATCTAATGATCCTTTTCCAAGCAAATTAGATTTCTGAGTTGAAAATCATTCTGAAGCTGTGTTGATGGGAATTTGATAATTCATTGTTGTGAAATTTAGACTTTGAATTTTTAACCTTTTTACTTTGAAATTTTATACTTACAGAAAGGAAACAAAAACCACACAGAGATTTCCCACAGGTCCTTTATTCAACTTCCCTAATGTTAGTGTCTTATATAACCAGGACATAATTATCAAAATAGGAAATTGACACTAATACAACGCTACTAACTAAACACCAAACTTTACTCAAATTTCACCTTGATTTTTGTTATGGATTATGGGTTTCTTTTAAGGATAGGAATGAATTATATTCATTTTGATGTCCTGAGAAACCATCAGTAAATCTGACCTAGAGTAAGTGCTCACTACTAATTGTGGAATGAGTGGATAAATAAATTTAAGTGCTATACTCCAACATGGATATTTTTGTGTGTATTATGTCTCACAGGTACAGAAACACATGAGAAAAGTGTGAGACTTTGATCTGAATGAATCTTATTTAGAACTAAATTCTGCAATAGACTGTAAAGTACACCCTTTTAGAACTGTGAAAAAATTTCAAAGCAAAAGCACATATACTAACAAGTTTGAAAGAAAGATACAGTAGAATCCACTAACTGGGTAGGAGGCTACACTGTGGCTTTCATTTTATTTTGTGTGGATGTGTGTGTGTGTGCTCATGTATGGTATATATGTGCATGATTCATCTCATACCAATTATTGCCTAGGCAAGAGAAACAGCAGTTACTGGTAATCTGTCCTAGATTTCCAGGCAGGTTGCTGAACTTTAGTGTTAAACTAAATCATGGAAACACTTGCTCGAAGAGGAATCCAAGCAGATACTTGTGAGGCTTCTATTTTCTTTTATTTCAGTAGAGATAACATTAATAAAGTGTGAATTGGCTGTGACAGTGGTTTCTGACTTAAAAATGAAATACTGTTTTCTTTCAGTTTTTATAACCAAAGAATGTGAAGCCAGAAGAAAGGCAATATTCAAAGCATAACATTCTTTTTAGAAGTTTAATGGACCCCCAAATGGCCCATTTTCCTTGTTATTTTCTCTATCTCTTATTAACCAAACTTAAAATATTAATGAGACAAAAATCAAGAAAGGTGAGAAAATGGCAGTATTCTTAGTTGGGCAAAACTGGTGTACGAAATTGATGTGAGAATGGATTTTTCTCAAAAAGTTCAACTTTCTGAAGGTTTTCATTATTTTATTGTTGTTGTTTAGATGGAAGACGTCATAGCACGCATGCAAGATGAAAAAAATGGAATTCCTATCCGTACTGTCAAAAGCTTTCTTTCCAAGATACCTAGTGTCTTCTCTGGTAAGTTTGCATTCATCATAGCTCTATCTTACACAGCACCTTTTATATAATTGTTCTATAAATGCTGTTCCAAACCATTCATATTTTTCTCTGTAGCTCATTATTCAATAACTACTTATAAATTACCCGTAGCATGTTCATCATCATGTTAGACATCTAAAATCAGAAATATGAAGCCAATAAACATGACCTTACTTTGTTAGTTTGTAAAGACAGAGTGAACGTGAAAGAGGGGAAAAAACAATTTTAAAATTGGTGTATAAAATGATGTCACATAGACTATGTGTGGAAGGTAAAAAAGAAAAAAATCAACAAGTCAGGAAAGAGTTCCTGAAGCACAGTGGTGCCCTGAATTTGACAGGTAAGGGGGAATCATCACTATGGAATGGTCACCACCAGCTCTGCTTGCACTGGCAGTGACTAAATGACACAGAGCAGGAAGGCAAGACAGGGAAAAGTGGAGTTGAATCAAATTGTGAGGAACTCTGAAAGTCAATCAAAATAATTTAATTCAGCCATCTGAGGAACTATGGAGACATTTAAAACTTTTGCACTGAAACTTATGATGAGCATGCTTAGCACTAATTGGCATTCAATAAGCACTAGAGTCATTATGGTAAGCCTCTTGCAGGAATAGTTTGGACACCAAGGTTCTGATATGCAGAGATTGAAGGACTAAAAAGACAAAAGCATGAGAATTTGATGAATGACTTGGCACTCAGAATAAAAGGAGAACATGGCCTAACATTTTTGCTTCTAATTGGATGTCTGAGAGATAAAGGAATCATTATAGGAAATAGGGAAACTATAGGTATGATTGGAAGAAGCTAGAGAGAAAAATGGGATACAGAGGCCAACAGAAGCATGGCCCAGCACAGTTTAGGGATAAGGTGAGGTCAAATTGACAAACCCTTGATGATAAGTGCCAAGAAGGACTGCAGATACTGAGTGTGAGTCAGGAAGGTGCTTGAGGAGATGTCAGTGTAAAGGTTGTGGGATGCTTCCCCATGAACCAAGGTCAAGGGAGGACCTTGATCAGTATGCTTCAGCCTTGAGAAGAGACTAAAAATCAGAACTAGAGTGTTGGAATTTGAAGGTGTTGTTGATCTGAAAGAAAGGAGGTGGAGTTGCGGACCCAAAACAGAATGACATTTTGCTTCAATACAACGTGTCCTCATTTTCCCCTCTTGTTCCCTCTTGTGCTCACCTTGTTCCAACACCGTGTATTTTCTATATCTGTGGATTTATTCCAAATCTGCTTTCCTCACCATCCTACTTCCAGGCCATTCTGACTTAAATTTATTTTTAACTTGAATACTTAGTTCTGAGAACTCTTTGATGAAAACAATCTTAAGTTTTTTTGTTTTCTTTGTACCTTCAAAAACTTTTTTTCCCTTTATTATGGCAATTATTATTTTCTGTTTTGCTTTAAAGTTATTTTGTATGTGTCTTATGTCTCAGGTAAAGCTTAAACTACCTGTGGTAGAGAGAATAAAGTTTATATCTAAACACAATATGAAAATATTTGCTCACACTTTATTGAGCCAATAAAAGGAATGAGCTTATCTTCTTCAGAAGTGGGTAGATAATGCATTACATTGCTTACCTGAGCTGAGAACCATGGTCAATTTACCAATTCATGACCTATCAAAAGACATTCCAATTCAGGAATTTTTATGACAGTGTACAGGTGAATCAACAATGAAAAAAGTTTGTTCATCATATTAAGTAAGCTTGGATTCATGCTTGAGTTATAAATTCTATTTGAGTTTAAAGTTTTTGATTGAGTTCTTTGGATAACAATATCTTAACAACCTGGAGAATTCTTTATTGACAACATTAAGATCTTAACTAAAAAATAAGAGTGGTCATAAAGATTGAGAATAAACCTGAAAATCCCTTTTAATTGTTTTAATAATAATTGATTTAAAACAATAGTGACTGCTCTTGCATAAAGATGGTGTCAATGACTTTCGTATTAATATTAATATGTTCAACTTATTATCAAATTAAATTCTTATTCCATTTCCTAGAATATTTTTGCATGTCTATATAGTACTGGACCTAGGGCCTTGTGCCTGCTAGGTTTGGTTTGGAGAATAGGTCTCACTAAAGTGCCCAGCCTGGCCTTGAATTTGATCCTCTTGCCTCAGCTTCCCTAGTAGCTGAGCTTTTGGTTTACATTTAAATTAGATACCTTGCTATAGATGTAATTGTATATCTAGTATTATGTCTAGTATTTATCAACCTCTGCATAATAATATCTTCAAATTGTAGTTGCCTCAAGCCCCATCCACTTTTATCCAATTTTTTAGTGATTTTTAATAATTTCCCTCCCCAGATTTTTACCTATGGTCCCTAGGTATTGTTAATTCCTCTTTTTGTGGCTCAACTTGTTGCCTGCTACTTACTTTCTTGGCTCTTGCTTCTCCTTTCTCTCTCTGAGCCTTCCTCACATTCTTCTGCAGAGCTACTAATCAAATAGGAGATCTGCCAACTTCACCATCCTTAGTAGAGCCAAAGCCAATTGTGATGAAGGCCTGTGGTGTGTGAAATGAGGTAGGGCAATCCCTGGGGACAGGAGTATATCCTTTCTATGAACTATTTCCACAAAGAAGAAAGGGTTTCAAATATCATTCTTCCTACTCTTTCAGATTACATAATTTATGCTTTCTAAAAGTCTTTATGCTTCCAAGCATGGTTCATGGATCATTCATGTCAGTATCACCTGGAAATTTGTTGGAAGTACAATTTATGGGCCTAGTTCAGATGGTCTAAGCCAGAATCTCAATTTCAACCCTGAAGTTTAAGAGAGTTCACTCACAAAAGCTATACCACAGAGCTGGAGTGAGCTCCAGAAAACACTTGTATTTCACCCAGGCTCTAGGCACAGTGCCAAATTACATGTGTAGTTCTTCCTGTTCCCTTTCAAGGGTTCTGATCATCTTTCTATAATCTGGTCTCAGTCATGGCTCTCCACTTTATCTAATAGCTTTTTAAGTTTCATTTGGGGGAGGGAAGAAGGGCAAGAAGAAGAAGAATCCAATTCTTCCTATTTTCTTTACCACCAAGTTAAGAGCCTTGCAACCCCTAAGATTGATGGATGTCAACAGGTTTTGTGGAGAATGGGAACTTATCCAAATATATAGGCAGCACCCATACTTTATGTCATGATGGCAAAGATGTACTCTCAGCTACCTAAACCTGAAAATAGTTGAGAAAAAGGATGATGTGATCCATTCTCCTGCTACATCTGGGATCCAGATCCAGAATCATGTCAATGAGTCTTATGACAAATATAAAATACCTAATAATAGGTCAGGTCTTATATCATATTAAGTGTGTTTTTTTTTTTTTTTTTTT
>NW_026000016.1:15918720-15942626 GCF_001458135.2 Marmota marmota marmota | reverse complement strand
TTTTCTAATATTCTATAAAGGGGTGTGGCTTTGCTCAAATCTTTTTTTTTTTTTTTAAACCTCCTGCTGGAAATTTGACCTAAGGACTTAGCACACAATTTTCCATTAAGTTACTACTCCCCTCCCCCAGGTCTTTATATTCAGAGAAGCATCTTTAATTCTCTTAAGCCCATTTCAACAATTTTTTTCCCCTCTCACTCTTCTGTTCCTTCTTTCAGCAAGTTTGGTAATAAAACCCTAACTAGCAACATTTTGACTTACTACAATTGTGTAAAAGTAGAAGCTGCTATATTTCATATTATTGGATATGAAATAATTAGTCACATTTTTATTCCAATCCTCTAACAGTGTACACAGTTTTCTTTGATGACTTGTTTTCAGCCATGTATACTAAACAGGGTAAGAATATGAGCTTAAAAATGAAGTTGGCTTTAAATGTAGCAATTTAAATAGATTCTATTTCTTATCCTCCTACTCCTCTCAGGATTCTATGAATATTTATCAGTGTCACGGAGAGATGATTAATGTAGGCTTAAACTTGTCATATGGGCAGCTGTACAGGTAAGCAACAGAAGGAGCAAACTTAGTAAAAGCCTGTGCAAATTTTAAAAAGGACATATTTTGCATTTGAATGGGTCAATACCCCCTCCTCACCCCCATATTCGGGATGGAACTCAAGGCTTCCCACATTCTAGGCAAGCACTGTACCACTGAGCTATATGGCTAGCTCTCTTCCTTTGCACATTCTATGAAAGCAGCTTTTTCACTGCTTTGACTAAAAAAAACCTAACTAGAACAATTTTAGGGGAGGAAAAGTTTATTTAGGGTTCCTAATTTCAGAGATCTTGATCCATAGACAGCAGGCTCCATTCCTCAGGTTTGAACATCATGGAGGAAGAATGTGGCTGAGGAAAACAACTCACATGATGACTAGAAGAGAGAGACTCCACTCACCAGACATAAAATATATACCCCAAAGGCACACCCCCAATGACCCACCTGCCTTCAGCCATACCTTACCCAATTTCAGCTACCACCCAGTTAATCCCATCAAGGGTTTGATTTGCTGATTGAATTAATGCTCTCATAACCCAATCATTTCTCCTCTAAACCTTGTTACATTGTCTCACACTTGAGCTCTTGGGGGGACACAGTGCATCCAAACCATAATACACTCTACTACTGAGCCCATCCCATTCTAAGAAGAGGTCATACTAAGTTGCTGAGACTGGCTTTGAACTTGGGATTCTCCTCCCTCAGCCTCCCAAGTCACTGGGAATATTGCACCTGGCTGCATCTAAATGTTTTTGAGAACAACTTTTAAGATGCCTTAGATGACTTAACCCTCTTATCTTGAGTCAATTTGAAAATGCAAAGAATAAATAATGTCTGATATTTTTTTGTGGAGCTGTAAATTTACCTAACTAATTCTAAGATGATCGTAAGAGTCTAAGATGCTCCTTTCCAAAGCTGATAACTTGCTCCTAAACTTTTTCCAAGAATTTTAGGAATGTATCACAGAAATTCAGAGAAAACTAAATACATTTTTCTTCAAATTAATTTTAATTGTTTTTTTTTTCAAAAATTATACTGGTAGTATTTTTCCCTTTTAATACCCCAAGATAACTTAAAAAAATACCAACAAAAATTTTATGACAAGCAAATACAAAAGAGAAAATATATTAAAAATATTGGCAGTTCTTAAAGTTCAATGCTGAAAACCAGTAATCCTTAGAAAAACATGAAACATTAGTTAGCTACATCTTCAAGAGATATCTTGTTGAGACATCCTGACAGGGCTGTGACAAAGTAACTTACATAAAGTAACTACACAGTCTTCCAAGCTGAGGAATAAGGGGAAACTCTGAGATGTCACAGAATCAAACATATACATTTTCTTTGCTATGAAAGATTCTTCACCCCATTGGGTACTCTCTCCTTATTATAAAGTAGCACCATGAAGTGGTTAGAAATGTTGCATTTGAATCTAAGCCATTGGGACTCTCTGCCATGTTCTAGATAACTTTCTTTCTTTCTTTCTTGGTTCATTATAATTTAACATAATAGTGAGATTATGCCATACTTGTATATATATGCATCATAATTGATCAATCTCAGTCCCCATTACCTTCCCTTTCCCTTCTTTTCTCCCTCCCCTAGATCCACTTGCTCTATTCTACTGATCTCCCTTCTATTATATTGTTTTAATTAGCCCATCATAATTATATATGAATGTTGTATTCAATATGGTATATTTGCATGGACATAGCATAACTTGGTAGATTTCATTCCTTAGTACTTCCCCATGCCCTCCCCTACTCACTCTTGATCTCTCGCTCTGCTTCCTGTATTTTATTGTATTTCCCTGAGATCTCTCTTTTTTTTTTTTTTTATTCTCTACTTTCCACATATGAGAGAAAATATCTAACCATTGACTTTGAGTCTGGCTTATTTCATTTTGCGTGATGTTCTCTACTTCCATCAATTTACCAGCAAATGATATACTTTCATTTTTCTTTATGGCTGAGTAAAACTCTATTGTGTATATATATTTTAATTAATCCATTCATCTGTTGAGGAGCACCTGCGCTGGTTCTTTGGCTTGGATATTGTAAATTGTGCTGCCATAAACATTGATATGCATGTTTCGCAATACCAGACTGATTTTAGTTCTTTTGGATAAATGCCAAGAAATGCGATACCTGGGTCATATGAGAGTTGCATTTCTAACCTTTTGAGGCATTTTTGTACTGATTTCCAAAGCGGCTATACTAATTTGCAGTCCCACTAACAATGTATAAATGTACATTTTCCCCAAAATATTGCCAGCAATAATTGCTATTTGCGTACTCAATGATTGTCATTCTGATGCACAATTATCTTTCTAATAACTAAATCTTACCAGGAAATGAAAAGATTAGCCATTTATTGGTTTCTCACTGTATTTATAGAGAAAACATTTATTTTAAAATGTGATTGGGTTAATTTCATGTCATCAAGATGATGAGCAACCTCTGATCTATCTTACTTCTACCAGAATGTTCAAATGAATATCCATATGCTTTGATTTTAACTTTAGCTTTCTTTATGACTTTCAGCACAACTAGATCCCTTTCTGGGTAATACTATGCAGTAGTGAAGCTTTCCTGTAATGTTTTCTAAGCATCTGAATTTGATATTTGATATTTTAAATGAGTAGTGTTGGAAGTAGGAATGGTATTAGAAAGGAAAAATAAACATTAGACACTATAGAGTCCTCCATTGAGCTATTATGTTAACTACAATAATGCCTTTGAGTTCTTTCGAACTCAGGCAAACAGATTTATTCCCAAACTCAGAGGAACTCATTGTCTTTCAAAGAATGGGAAAATTCCAGGGTGGGAAAATTCTTTTGAAATACACAAATATGTGTATTAAAGCCTATAAAAAAGACTCTGTGATTATCAACTATGCTGATTTTCAGGGATAGTTCTATTCTACTGTCTTTTACTTAAAACATCATGGCATCTCCCTGTAATGTCCTTGGTAGAGCACAGATTCCAACATAACCAAATTATTGCATTGCTGTATGACTAACAGCTATAAACCAATTTCTCAAGATGAATTGTTCTACTTAAGATTCCATATAGAGTTTAAGAGTAAATCTTAAATTTACTTCTAAATGCTAAAATGCAAGATTTTCTTTGACAAATTTTCTGTGCCTACCGGATACTGTATTGCTATTCTTCAGGATCCTTCTAGCAAAAGCTCTAGAACCATTCAAGGAACTTTTAGATCTCTCATCCCTGTGTGTGAATCTGACATGATCCAAACAATATGTGAGCACATAGCCATAATCTTTTGAAGAAGAATTTAGCTTGTTTAAGATTATAACTTCTCTTTTGGACTTTGTGGAAAGGGGATGTGGATATACTTTACTCAGTGTTTCCCAAAACCATTAATAAATTTCTAAAAAAAAAAAAAAGGGCCCTTATCCCTTATGTGATAATACCTGGGATTATTTTGGCATCATTAAAGAGCAAAAAAAGAAAACATAGTTAGTGCAGATATAAACAAACAACTTAAAGTTCAGGTATTCTCAACTGGTGTTGAACTTGGTCTTAATGAGCATTTCACTCTTATCTTTATAGTAATCTAGAATCTTCAGATTTACAGATGATGTCACATTCGACTAAAAAGTAGGGAAAAATTAAAAGTTGAGAACACTGGCATATGTGGAGGCCCAGAGAGTTATCAAGAGAGATCCTATTTAGCCATGAGTAAAGTACGTACGGCTGTAATTCTAGTGGCTCGGGAGGCTGAGAGAGGAGGATGGAGAGTTAAAAGCCAGCCTCAGCAAAAGCAAGGCATTAAGTAACTTAGTGAGACCCTGTCTCTAAATAAAATACAAAATAGGTCTGGGGGTGTGGCTCAGTGGGTGAGTGCCTCTGAGTTCAATCCCAAGTACCATGCCCCCCATCCACTCCAAAAGTAATACATTTATAAGAAAAAAAAATACTATTGAGTTTCAGAAGAACAGGTTCAGCACTAATAGTGAAAACCCATGAAAGGGACCAGGGTTTCATTTATAGTCTAGCCCCAAAAGTGACTGCTTCAATGACGTGCTCCTCTGATCAACAAGATCACATGAGATCTTGGGTAAGATAGATAGATGAGACAGAAACAGAAAGGTGACTTACCCATATTCAAAATATGAATATGGGCTTGTCTAACCTTAAGTTAAATTAGGACTATTGCATGCCATTTTTAAAATCCAATTTCAGGCAGACTTTACAGACCTTGAAAAAGGGCATTCCTTGAAAAGGCCCTATTTGGATATAAAAGAGTATTAGTCATTTATATAATCAAAGTACTTAAAAGGTAGAATATGTTACTAGTCATGTGTTAAAATATAAATAGTCCAAAAAATTTTAGACAACTACTTAATATGTACACAAGAGATAGACAAGAAAAAATGGTATATTTGAACTTTTATCCTTATTTTTTGATGGTAACGTCACTAGAGAATTAGATATTTCTAAGTAATATATTAAAAAGTGAGCACTAATAGAAAATATTTTTGTAGTATTACTGTTTTTATTGATGACTATGTTACTGGATTACACCAGTATTTGGACATTTTCTTTCTTATTAAATATCTAATCTGTTACAAGCCAAAGGAATTACTTATATTGGATGTACTGTGCCATTTGGCACAAGATTTTCTTAGTAGATATCCAGAAAGCATTTGTTAAATTCTTTTCTGTTATTGTTGTTTTTGGTACTGGAGATTGAACTCAGGGGTCCTTGACTACTGAGCCACATCCCCAGCCCTATTTTGTATTTTATTTAGAGACAGGGTCTCACTGAGTTGCTTAGCACCTCACTTTTGCTGAGGCTGGCTTTGAACTCTCCATTCTCCTACCTCAGCCTCTGGAACCACTAGGCTTACAGGTGTGCACCACAGTATCCAGCTTGTTAAATTCTTAATTGTGACTTTACTTAAATAATAATCATCCTGATATTTTCAAGGTATCTCCTAACCTTTACCACTCTTTTGTATTTGTCTTTGAATCCTTACAACAAATAACTATACATAACAAATTGAAATCTTTTAGAGAGATAAAAGGCTTCCTAATTTTTTTAAACCTCATCATATGAACTTCATATGTTACATACCGATATTATATACCGAGTTTTGTCCTTAAATAAAAAATATTTTGACTTTGTTAAGTAATTTCTTTTTTATGATAATGCCAATACTTAGTGGATTGTACTCTCTGCATTCTTTCTGAAAGAATAAAATAGTGAAAGTCAGAGGCAATCTTGTAAATTTGTTTTGGGAGGTATAACTGATATCGACATACTAAATTTTCATTTTGTAGTATTTACTTTGAAATTGTTTCTCACAAATGTTCCCTTTTCTTTAAAGCAATAGCCCTAGAATGCTTAATTCTGTTCATTGGTTTTATTTAAGTTTAGAAATGATAGGTTGCTAATGAAAAGCCTATGGGTGCTGAGCACGTGGCGCATGCCTGTAACCCCAGAGGCTCCAGAGGCTGAGGGAGGAGGGTGGTGAGGTCAAAGCCAACCTCAGCAATGTAGTGAGGCCCTAAGCAACTTAGCAAGAACCTGTCTCTAAATAAAATATTAAAAGGGCTGGAGATATGGCTCAGTGGTTAAATCCCTGGGTTAAATCCTGGTACAAAAACCAAAAACAAACAAAAAACAAAAGAAAGTCCTATGGGACAAGGTTAATGGGGGCCCTTCTTTGAATTTATACTTTAACATTGCTTTCTTTTGAGAGATCAAAATTAACCCTAAAAATAGATGTTTAACAGTAAAGTCTTCATTATCTCCTAGATGGTTTTATGAAATGGTAAATGGGTACACAGCTCATGTAAAGTGCAGGTATAACCTACTGCTCTGTATTTTTCTTTATCTTAATGACACTGTCTGCTTTTCTCTTCATACCTCTCCCTTGTCTCTGACCACATGTAGAAAGGCTTCAAACTTTCACCTCCTAATAATTCTAGGAGAGAACTTCCCATCCACAGGCCAGCCTACATTTATCATTCCCTTTTGGGATTTTCCTACCACTGTGTCCTTCATGGAATTTGTTTTTCCTCAATGGATAAGTGATAGTTTTTCACTTCTTTTAGAGACGTCAAGCACTTGGAAAAGAAGAATAATCTTTCAATTTGCAATCATATAATAGATTCTCAGCAAATGTTAATGACTTAAAGGACAGCTGGTGTCTCTGGCATTCCAGGGCATGCACAACAAATTTCACTTTCCAATTCATTGGCAGTGGAAAGAGCACTCAGCCTAATTATTTGCTCTGTTGGCATCCAGGGGTGCTGCAGGATGCTTTCTTCTCAGCAGGGAACACTAGAGAGATGGCAACTCTGCTTTGCTCTTTATTACTACCTTACATGGACTTCAGGAGGGAGAATCAGGAAATTGAAAGGAATTTTCAAATTTCTTCAGAGCCCACAAACACTCCCAGTTTAAATTTTATTGTCTGCTTTAAAGTTAATTTTCAGAATATAGGATAGTCTCATATTCAAATGCAAATGTTCCGCAAAGCCTGTCTATAATAGTGGAAAGAGTACATACCGGTAGTAAAAAGGACTTTTAGTCCTGTTTTGCGTGTTGAAAATGAGAACCTTATATTTTAAATGACTGCTCCAACTCTGATGCATATGTGATTGTGAATTTACTTTGGTCACAGCAGCTGTCAAGGCAACTATCAGCATTCATTAAGGGTTTACACTGCACTCGGCATTGGGCAAATATTAACTTTTTAAATGTATTATTTTATGCATTTGTGGCCTTATAAAATAAATAAAGAGAAGTAACTTGCCCCAGGTTTTGCCATAAGTAAGTAATAGAGCTGACATTTTAGTCTAGGTTAATTTAATGCATATGGAAAAATAAAGAATAAACAATACAGACTATTTTATGGTCCCAAACTAAATTGTGTGTGTGTGTGTGTGTGTAATTTGTATGAACATATATCCAGAAGCACAAAGCAGCTATTATGTAATGAAGGTCACATTCACATACAATATTTCAATGAGAAATAATGTACATTATTTGTAATATTTTGGTGATAGGTGCTTATATGGTATCAGATTATATATATATATATAATCTGATACCATATAAGCACCTATCACCAAAATATTACAAATAATGTANTATAATGTAATATATATATATTATGTAATATATATATATATTATGTAATATATATATATATATTATGTAATATATATATATATTATGTAATATATATATAATTATATGTAATATATATATATTATACACACACACACATACATATACACACATCGAGACCAGAAGCACAATACAGATCACAAAATAGTATATAAAATGTAAAATTTCTGTAGTCTGTGTTCTTCTGGCCTCTCTCTCTCTCTCTCTCTCTCT
Organism: Marmota marmota marmota; assembly: GCF_001458135.2. Classification (NCBI taxonomy): domain Eukaryota; kingdom Metazoa; phylum Chordata; class Mammalia; order Rodentia; family Sciuridae; genus Marmota; species Marmota marmota. The sequence goes on along the minus strand of NW_026000016.1, from coordinate 15,934,691 downwards.
ATATATATATATATATATATACACATATGCACATGTATATATAATCTGATTCCTTAAAAACATAGACCATTGTATATGTATATTACATATTTAAACATATTGAAAATGTTATATATGTCACATATAAACATGTTTTGTATATGATATGTTATAATATTATACACTTTATATATATATATATATATATTTGTTTTAGTGTTTCTGGTTCTTTCCACTTGGAAAAACAGCAAATCTAGCATAATATGATGTCATAATCTGAAAATGTTATTGCTCTCTATTTTATAGTGCACTTAACTTGGAAAATGACCTTTTCTTTAGAGAAACCAGTTCAGACCATTAGGCACAGTGCACTTTAAAGACAATATGTTTTTCCTTTACCACTGGTATGAACTTCTCAGGGTAAGGTGACATAAATAGTGATTGAGTGACTATTTTGAATTTTGAGACTTGATGACTTTAGAGCCATCAGTTCACTCATTTCATCAAGCAACAGGATGGCTTGCTTGTATAGCAGCTGTCAATGAAGGAGAGGCAGACATCATTCTGGGCTGAGCTGAAAAGGATTGCTGTGGTGGATTCAATTAGGGCAGCTCCTAAAAACAGAGCAAACATAGAGAACAAAGGCTGAAGGGCTATGGAAGGCTGTTTCTTTGTACACACTTCCCTGATTAATTGTGATTTAGAGAGGCCCCTTCACTGTGCCAACTGCACTAGATCACAATCCCCTTTCCTCCTCTTCTCTGACCCCAAGCAGCAAAGAGAGGAACAAAAAGACAAGTTTCAGAACTTGGATCAGATCTTGACATGTCCACAATTTCCTAGTAGCATGTCCATTGCTTCTTTCCAAATGCCATGACCTGAGGAACTGTTATTATTGATCTCCACAGAACATCTCTGCACCCCAGTTAGCCATTTTTGTCTCTTTCATTTCTTTGGGTCAGAAATCTATGATCCTGTATCCATTTGCAAGCTGCCCGATTTGTTTCCAGAGAAACAGTTTAGCTTTCTCTGCAAATATAAGGTTTGGACTAACCCCTTTTTTGTCTATTTTGTTATAAAAAAAAATTAAGGGTCATTGTTTATTTTAAAATTTATTCTCTTAGAGTGCATTTTAAAAATCATGTGCAAAATTATTATTCTGAGCCACTTTTTTTTTTCCACAGGACCCTCTTGAGAAAGGAAACAATTGATTCAGGTTTGTTTGGATCAGAGAGAGTCAGAAAGGGAAATTACAAAAGTTATATTTTACCATGTGACAATTTTGAATGTTACATTCTTTCTTTTGAGGCATTGGAGTTCCTCACTGAGCAAGATTTTTCTCTTTGGCTTATTGTAAAATACTTAATTCTCAGATGAAACAACTTAATGTTCAAGGAATTATCAGGATGTAAACAAGTATCAGTTGACCATTAGGCATAGTGTAGATTAAAGACAATATGTTTTTCCTTTAAACACTCACTATACGATCTGTATCAAAATGAGTGGACACTCATTTAAGTCCAGGTATAACTTTTCACGTGACTTTTGGTCTAATTATTATTGCCATAAGTAGTAAATTCTTACCTCTCTTACTAATATCCCAGGGAATTTGTACTTTTATATCATTGTAGCCCAACTGTGTAGTGAGAATTCCTCTTATCTCTAGTTTCAAATTGTCTATTCAGAGGTTTCTTAGAATGAGACATCAAACCAAAAAGTATTTATCCTAGCCCTCCAAAAATTTCAAATGTATGAGCAAGATTTTCATTTGAAATAATTAAGATGTTAGACTATACATTGTTCAATACTGAGCTATTCCTGTATATGGAGTTTCAAAGTGGAGGGAAGTCAGTAGGAAGACTGGGTACTTAGGAAAGGGCTCCTCAAGGAGAAAGACAGATGTATAGGTAAATGAAGAGCCTCCTAGAAGAAGCTTCATCTGAAAAATGTTAAGCCTGAATCAAGCAGAATAATCTATATTGCATACAATATGGCAGATGCAGATCACCCATCTTTCTTGGCCTCTCTGTGATGTCCTCCAGATGAGCTGGCTGTGAAAACTACCAATCTCAGGATGCTCTTGAATGCCAAGCCACTGAAAGTTGGAATCTGAAAATTATCAGCTTCAAATGAATTTGCAAGCAGAGTTTGGTTATGGGTGTGTTACTCCAGGAATCAAGCTAAAAAACTTATTTGAAAGGAGTTGTGTTGATCATGCGAAATGTTTGGGAAACAGCTTTATATAACTTGATGTGCAGAATTATTGGCCACTGGCCAGTTTTACTTACCCACATCTACACATTAAGATGACAGTTACTTTGGTAGCTCTTTCTAGAAGGACAGTTTTCTTTTAATTTAGAAATTTTTTTTCTAATTAGTTATACATGACAGCAGAATGCATTTTGATTCATTGTACACAAATAGAGCACAACTTCTCTGGTTGTGCACGATGCACAGTCACACCATTTGTGCAATCATACATGTACCTAGGGTAATGATGTTCATCTCATTCCACCGTCTTATCTACCCCAATACTCCCTACTCTCCTCCCTCCCCTTTGCCCAATAAAAGTTCTTCCATTCTTCCCATGCTCCCTCCCCCCATTATGAATCAGCATCCACTTATCAGAGAGAACATTTGGACTTTGGTTTTTTGGGATTGGCTTACTTCGCTTAGCATGATATTCTCCAATTTAGAAGGACAGTTTTCATAACCCATACATCTCCATAGTATCATGTGTTTTTACTGAAATTTCTCCTGAAGAACAAATTCCCTTTTAGAATTCTTCCAAGTCTGTATGCAGAAAATTCTGAGATTGTTGAGACTTGAATTGCTAGGGAACCTTTGCTTTCTCTGTCTTCTCCCCCTGTCAAAAACTTGTTAATAAAGGGTTAATGATTCCCAAGTATAATTTTTTTTTCTTTTAAAGCTTTTGCTGCCTGACCTATTTCTCCTTATCTCAGTCTAAGCCTTAGAAAACCCAAAAGGGAGTTAAAAATAGAACTAACATTTTCTTTAAAAATTTTTAAAAATCCTTCTCTTTTGAATGTGTGAGGAGGTTTTCTTTAATATTTGACTTGTTCCCTCTTCTCTTTTTGGCAGCCTTCAAATGTACAAATCTCACTGTAGTCGTTCCAGTCTGAAAGCAATTAAGATAAAATACCAGAAACCTAAAAATAAGAATTCTTTCCTTTCAATAGAGGTTATTGGATATTTTTTTCAGCCTCTCTAGTCAGGTGGCCTTTTAGTAAGAGATGGGCGCTAATAGTTGCTGTGGGCAAAGGTGGTGGAAGAACAGTAAATAATTCAAAAATAGCTACACTCAAGTGCTAGGCAATTTGGCTTGTCTCAGAACTTAAAAGATTTTTTTTTAAATGATGATGTAGCCACAACTCCATCAGTATTATCTTATACCAGTTTTTTATCTATGGGTTTTACTGTTGTAGAAGCTCTCCTCACTTTCCTGGCCCCATTTCCTTTAACTAACAACCTCACTCCACTCTCCTTCCATGCAGTTGACTAGGGCAATCCAGTTCTCTCGATTAAGGGTAAGAGGAAGAAACGTGGTTCAGGCTTAGCAAATTAGAGACTCATGATTGGTACTTTTGCTAGAATCATCGAAGAAAATCTTTCTGCTTGGGTTGCTAAGCTGGCAGGAGTGCACCTGAAGGTAAAAATCTGTCAAAGTGAAGCCAGTTCAGAAGAGAACAGAGCAATAGAGTCAAATTTGGTCCTATCAATTGCGTTTGAGCACCTGTGCTACTGAGACAATAAGTTTCCATTTTATTTGTATTACTATAATTTGGGGTTTTGGTAAGTGAGTTTTGAATAGTACATCCCTTTTATGTTTTCTTCTTTCTCCTTCAATCCTCATCTATGTCTAAAGGATTCTTTGCATCTGATCCACTTGGTTATATTGATTTTTTTTTAAATTTGACTGAACATTTCTTTTTAAAATTATACATTTTTATTTCTTTGATTTGCAAAACAAAACATCACCTTTTTTCTTAAAATGAAAGCAAGCTTTAGGGGGAGGGAAACGGGAAGGGAAAAGGGAGGAAATGTTGGAATGTGTTTGACAAAATGATGCTATGTGCATGTATAAATATGAATTCTATATCTAAATGTGAATTCTACCTTTATGCATACTTATAAAGCACCAATTAAAAATAAGTAGATAAATGAGTGGAAAATAGACCAAGAGAGCAGAGGGAGGGGAATAGGGAGAGAAAAGAAGGGAGGGAAAGAAGGAGAAGTAGGGACTGAAATGGAGTAGATTAAATTTCATGCATGTGTGATTATGTCAAAACAAGCCCAACTATTATATATAACTATAATGTAGTAACAAAAGAATAAAAAAACAAAAGAGTGAAAGCAAGCTCAGAGACAAAGACAGTTAATCATCTACTTTTATTATTGAAGTGTATAGCATAGAAGACTCACCTCAATTTCATGGATTCAAAGAAAAATGGCATTTATAAAGGATTATGAGGATAAATTAATTCCACAGGGTATTGTCCATTAATTCTTAATTATATAGTCATAATCTTGTTTCAGTGGCTTTTTCTTCTTCCCAGCTCCTAGAAAGTCTAGGACACAAGCCTGACTAATGTGCCCTCTTATACCCACTGTAAGTTTTTCATATTCACTCCTTTCCAAGGGAATTTCAAAACATTATTGACCACAAGGAGTAAGAATTGTGTTTCACCTATGCTCATATCAATTGTCTGTGGTCCTGGTATAGAATATTTTCCTGCTCAGAAAATATTTGTTGAACCAAACTAGTTTGTACCTTTGTGCTCAATGTACAAACCTAGCCAGTTCTTTAGTGTTAATTTCTTTGTAAGACACCTTGTACAGCCAATTACTATAAAACTCATTGATGATACAAAAACGAGGGGTATATTCCATCCAATTGCACTGGGGATTTCTTCTTGCAGATTTAAGACTGCCTAATAGCATCCATCTCCTATCCTTTCCCAAACCCACAAAAGGGGCAATAAAAGAATTTTGTAAAGATAATAACCCACAAGGACAAGGTGAATGAGAAAGAAGGAGACAGTGGAGGAAAAATGTGATTTTTTAAAATTGCTTTACCAGCATAGATAGAGCTACATCCCAACTCTCAACAAACACAGAGACACTTGTGGAAAATGAGCCAGTTAACCCTATGGAAATTAACACCATGAGATATCTAGGTGAGGAATGGAGATGGGAAAAGATGGGTTTCTTGAAAACAACTGGACCTAAAAAAGCTCTTTTTTTCAGTCTCTGTAGGCTCCTGATGAGATCACAGAGTTTTATTCTCTGGAAAGATTGAGAAGCCCCTGACTTGAGAACATTAGCCCCCATGGTGACCTGGGGTAGAAAAGGCACATCAGGGTAAATCTGTAACTCAGACTTAGATCTCTTTCCCAGCCTGATTCCAGGGTGTGCCAGGTATCATGTGCAGGCTGCCAGCAAGGAGCATGGGGGATTTCCCTCTAGAAGAAATTATTGGCTGCAGAAAAATGATCTGTCTCTCCTGACACTTATCAATCCAAAGTGATTTTGATGAATAAAATAAGGAGTAACATTGTCCTGGAAGACAGGTGAACGCATACACACACCTGACAAAAAGCATCAATTCAATTTCATAATCAGCACATACTTCTTGAGACACAACATTAGCCCAAGCTCTGCAGGTCAGAAAAGTTTCAACACTGACCAGGAACAAAAGTATCCCCCCTTTCTGAATTTACAGGTATACGATGGAACTTAAAATCTGTTACTTATATAATTCCATGATTTTAACTATTGCTCTTCTGGGCTTTTAACTTACATGCAGTTGCTTTAAGTGAAATAAAAAGAAAACACTGGGTTTACATAATACATTGGGTAACTTATGAGTCATTTATCTTTTCCTGTCTCTAAAAATGTATTATGTATTTCATTTTTCTTAATATTTTCAAATTTTCTGATAGTTTCTTACATTTACATTCTTCCACTTCCAAGAATTTTATCTTTATTTTTCTCCAGTGCAAATGGAAATAACTTTTCTTTCTTTTTAGTCTGTTAACTACTTGAGGTCAGGACTAGGTCTCTTCCACTTCTGTATCCCTTTCCATAGACATGCTAAGTACATGCTGATTCTGTCCTTTTTATGTATCTATTATCAAGTGGTTATGTAGTCCTTCAACAGCAGGGTGGTGCAACTCTTCTCTTGGCTTGCCGCATGTCCATAGATCTGACCAGTAAATAAACAACAAGCCCAAATGTACATAGGCAGTTTCACTTACACAGATAGCAAAAGCAAGGTCAGCATGGTCTCAGCTCCTCACATCACTGTTCCCACAGGATACCATCAAATCAGAGGAACCAAATGATACACAACACAAGGGATGGGGCACTCTTATTGAGAAGTCATTTTCACACTGCAACTGTATGATTTTTATAGTTTGCACCTATACCTAAAGAAGAGTGATGTGTAAAATCACAAGCCTCATTGAAACCAAGAAGGTTAATGGGAAAGACTTCCTGTCAACCTGTTGCAAGATGCAGAGCCTCCTTCAAGATGGGGGAGGTGAATGAGAAGTGGCCTTGCTATATAGTTGATGAATGGCCACCCATCTTGCCATGATCCAGAAAAGAGCACAGAGTATTCTGCCCACACGTGAGCTCGATTGGCTTACGTGGCCTGTGTATGGGCATGGGAGGCCACTAGACACTTTGGACCCTACAGTTATCACTTCTCAAGCTCTTCCCCAATCTTCTAGCACGGTCCATATTTTAATGAAAGGTTTAGCTTTGACCTCCACCCGGTTAAATGCATCAGGACACGCCACGTATTTATCAGCTGTTTGCCACAGTATGGTTATCAGTTAGATTACTAGATTGTGAATCTAGAATGAGAGATTTCATAAATAATGCTTTCTAGTTCTATCCATTTCATAAGCTAATATTCCAACTTTTATTTTAGTAACATTGACTGTGACAATAAATGCTTCAGTAAATCAAAAGAAGATATAAGGACGTGTCACCCAGTACTTTGTTTTCAAAGCAAAGGTGTTTCTACCCTCCCTCCTTCCTTCCTTTCCCTTCTTTAATTCTGTTCCCTGTCCTTTCTCTTCATTTGTCCTTTCCTTTATTCTCTGCTTCCCTCCCTCTTTTCTTCCTCCTCTGTTCTCTCCCTCCTCCCTCTTCCATGTCACCTTCAGCTGGGAAGGTGATGCAGTTCCATGTTCATCTATGCATGGGACATGACTGGTGGTATGACCATAAACAAAGGGTAAGAGCCAGGGCTCAGATGTGAACATCCATCTTGTATTTTTTGACTTGACTTTGGACTATTAATTGTTTTTTTTTTTCATCTTTCTGGTGAATTTAAGGATGTACGGAAATTAAGACTTGCATATAAAGTAAAGTGATGACATGATTTGATAAAGTACAATATTCTTACTAAATTTATACCTTAAAGTTATTTTACCACCTAAGAGTTAACAGAGATTGGAAGTTTTTAAAAGCCTTGTGGAGTACTGGAGCCAATTTTTACCCTATTTTATAGCAGACTAGCTAGAGGTCACAGAGCAAAAATGTTTTGACTGAAATTTTATTGTTAATAGATATGGAAACAAAATTTGGACACAAGTTTGGCATATTTTTACTTGGTTGTAATTATTTTTAATCTGATGTATGTTCTAAAAGGCACAAAAAAAAAAAAAAAACCTGAGGAATTTAGTAATTAAACCCTCTTCTACATTTTCCTTAAAGAAGTCCACACTTCTGTTCAGGATTATTTCCTAATAGAGATCATAGACTGTCTACTAAATTAATTCTATGCAAAGTGTGAATGAATATACTTTTTTTTTTTTTTTGGCTCTGAGAAATATCCTATTAACTAAAAGGACTTGAAGTCCAGTCCCAAACCACTGACTCAGGAAGGAAGACAGAAAACTTAAATGCAGAGTATATTTTCCCAGCTATGAGCTAAGGTGAAATCCCTATGGAAGTAGGAAAACAAAAAGATGGTCATAAATACTAGATTTTTATAGAAAATATGACCTTGTAGGAAAATTTTAATCGGTCACAAATGCTAGATTTTCATAGAAATTAAATATGACTTCCACAAACCAGAAAACATGCATTTAATAAATATCAGAAAAAGAACAAACTCTTTATTCAGAATATTCAACAAATATTCACAGTATTTGTTTGTAGGGAAGACCCATTCCTTATGGCAAGCTTTCTGAGACACAATGGATTTGGGGTTTTTGTGTTGGTTGGTTGGTTGGTTTTTAGTTGTATGCTCATGGTGGATTCTCTCCCATTTTCTCTTCCAAACAGGGTGTTCCTCATATTATACTTGATGTCTAGCTACTCAAACTGGCCTTCTGTAAAGCTGTCATAAAATTTTCATGAGGTGATTTGCTAAATTCTATGCCTAATAAAAACATTGCCCATTGTCGGCCCACCCTGCATGTTCTCTGGGTTTTCTCTTGTACCCACAGGCAGTTCGGCTCAGCCTATAGTACAGACATACTCTTCTGCAGGCTCGGCTCAGTACAGCTCTAAATCAGAGTCTAAAGACCCATCTTCTATGGCACTCACAGGCATGTGTAAAACAAAAATTTTCACAGCTTTGTAAAGCATTTTGTGAGGTCATCTTTAGTCAAGTTGAACTTCAAAAGCAGTTTTGCAGTGAGGCCAATAAACAGTTGCTTGACTAACATTAGAAAACCTCTAATTCCCCAGCTTCCAAAGTGACAAGTCATAAACGAATTGATTTTGTTTGGCCTGCTCTAATAACTTCTTGGCTGGAATCTTTTTTTACATTTCTACCCAGCTGTGGAGAAATCCACAGGTTTGTTTGGATGGCTGGGCTGTCTGGAATAGCATTGCAAACTATCAACAAGCAACTGATCAATTCATCTTTTATAAATGTGGCCAACTCAGCTGCTTCTGGTGAACTTTCTTCTCCTCCTTACATTACCAGACGTTCCATCTGTCTTCATATTCCCATCCCGGCTCTGTCCCTCCTTCTCTGTTAACCTCATCTTACTAGCATGCACAAAGCCTGGCTTCAATCCAGGCATCAAGAAGCAGATGTTTGGTCACCTTGTGAGCATGGTGACCACTGTCCTTTGCATGGGCCGGTATTGCTATAAGCATATGCTTTGTCATCTGAGCTTCTTTGAAACCTACCTAATTTTTGTGTGTCATGGGACAAAGGACCTAGCATATCCAAAACCCAATTTTCTCATCATTCAAGTGAGGAAAATACTTTCTTTCTCAAAATACTGTTGCAAGCATTAAATGACCAAAATATAATGCCAGCATGATGTATAAATTCCTCCTTATAGAGGCTGTAATTGGTTTTCTTCTGTCATTTACTTTTGTTTCAGTGGAATTGTCTGGAATTCTGTCCCCATCTATGGCACTTTTGATTAGTATACTTTCTGATGTCTTTATAATAAGTCAGCATGTTGGATATGGTGACCCATATCTGAAATCTCATCGACTAGAGAGAGGAGATAGGAGGATCACAAGTTCAAGTCCAGCTTCAGCAATTTAGAGACACTCTATCTCCAAACAATGAAAAAGATTTGGGTTGTACTCAGTGATTAGTGACCCCAGGTTCAATCCCAGTACAAAAACAAAACAACAAAAAAAAGAGGTCAGTGAGTGTTTATACTGAATTTCAGTACATCCCCCAAATCCTTTTCCACCCATGCTTCAAGGATGATGGTTTATTTCAGTAGTGGAAAAAAAAAAAAAAAAACATACAAAAATTTAGGTAAATAGGAAAAGTGATATCCTATCCCTTCTCTCCAAAAATATCTGTTATCATTGTCTAATTTCTTCCCTTCTTTAGGATTGTCATTCATATAATGCTTTCTCTTATTGACTTATCAAAGAAAGATTTAACAAAATGTGAATGGCTCTACTTGCAATTTAAATTTGTAAATTTTCCCTTGTTACTCTCCATTGTTTTGAGGCATTGGAGTATTTTGGGTTTTGTTGTTGTTTGTTTTCTCTGATACTGGACATAGAATCCAGGTCTCCTGCTAGCAAATGCCTTACCACAAATCTACATCCCTAGTCAGCAATGCTTTCAAATTAGACAAGGTCAACAATGGAGAAATGGAATCAGGGAGAATCAAATTATTAATTCATTATACAAAAATGCACTACTAGTTGGAAAACACCTACTTCCTAATGGACTTTTTGTATTTCAAACATTGTTCTCTCATTTGCCAAGACTTTACAATATATTACTTACAGTATCCTCCATCTTCCATTTCCAATACCCTTGGAGGAGAGAAAATGCAGGGAATGGTTCGGAGCACAGACACTGAAACAATACTGTTTGGATTATGCTCTTCTACTCTTGAACTTTGTGACTTCACATAGTTGACCCAGTTACGCTGTGCCTCTGTTTCCCCATCTGCAAAAAAGAAGTAATAGTACTTGTTATAAATATTGAAAGAGTTAATATGTATGATGACCCTAGTACTTGATCAACTGTAAATACTCAGGAAGTCTGAGCTATGGTTATTCGCTGTCATAGAGCCAAGAAGAAAAAACTAAAGGAAATGTACAATATCCAAATTTCCTTAGCTTTGGTTGTTTTATACAACATGAATCTTAAAAAAAAATTCTTGGTTTTACAAATAATATTTAATTAATGCATATAATTTGTGGATAGAACCCCAAATCAATGTAAACATTTTTTTCTTTGGTGTAAGTACTGACCCACTCAATTAATGCATCTGAATATTGTTTTAGCCTCCCAATTAGCCTTGCCCAACCCTGGCTGCTGGGAAACTTATGGCTAACAAAAAACTGAGGAGCTGCTGTCACATCTGCTCAGTTCTGTATTGATGCTTTTAAAAAACCTAAATGTATGGCTTTTCTTTTATGATTTCGTCTTCTTGAACTTCACTCATTAATATCATTCTCTGTCCACAATTGATAGCACCAACTAACAGAAACTAGTTTTAAAATATATATTTTGTTCTATTATAGTTCTCTGTAACCATTAACCTGTTTGCAGATTTTATTCTCAGAAAAAAATCTCATTTCTCAATAGGTTTCTGGTTTTCTGTTTATTTAGTGGTACTGAGGATCAAACCCAGAGCTTTGCACATGTTAAGCAAGCTTTCTGCTGCTCAGCTACATCCCTGACTTGGTTTCTGGTTTTCCATGAATTTCACTGCCGAGGTATATAGGTGTTCAAATCCCTGGAATGATAGTTCTTCCTGGTCTTCCTGCTGTACCCACTTATTCGACAAACACCAATTGAGTGCCTACTATGTGTCAAGATAGAATTCTGAAATATAAAATTCAATTAAGCACAATCCTTATACTTAAGGAGTTTTCATTATAGTGGAAACTCCTTAGATGATCTTTATAGCACCGTGTCCTAAGTGTTATTAATAAAAATGGAAAAGAGGGCATACTAAATCAAACCCCAACACATGGCAAAGATAATTTCTTCAGCTTCATCCAACTCTTGCAGCATTTTACCAGAAATGGGAACATTAAAGTTTAGCAGCACACAACTGGCAACTTTGCACAGCTAATTAGCAGTTAAGCCCTTTAGAAAATCCTAATTTCCTGATGATGATCTATGCAAAGTAGGACACACTGTATTTTAGTCCAGGAAGGAAACATTTTTTCCCCCTCTTCCAGTACAAAATAGTTAATTATTTGTTTTTCTGGCCCCAAGGCTTCTTCCTTAACAACCAAGTTTGTCTAAAGATTCTTATTTCCTACCCAATCAGACTAATGGGCAAGCAGTTTGGTCTCACCTCAACATCTAGGACCTCTTGCAATAATGTTTGGTATAACACATCTAAATACATTTCGAATTTGTTGTTCTTATTCCCAAGTCAATCATGTATTTTAATTTAAAAGCTTCAATTTAACATTTTAATGTGCATCTTAAGTGTGATGGTGATTATGGTTTGAGAAGCAAGAAAGATAATTAGAGTTATCTAAAGAGGTGAAAATCTCTAGGAGAAAAGAAAGAAGTCTGTGAGAATGATGTGTTGAGGCCACAGTGTGGCTAGCTGTAAGTATTAAGATCTCATATTGTAAAGGTGAAACTGGAATATAAGTAGTGAGAAGGAAACACAAATGAGGTGTTTAACTATTCAGCAAGAGTCCTGCTTGTGTTATTCCTTCATTTGCATTGCTTATGCTAGGATGATCAGAGCAAACATCAACTAAAATGTCTCCTTTTTCTAAGTGTGATCTGTTTGAGTGGGGACCACCTTATTGTGGTCTGCATGCTTTAGAGTACTCTATCCAGCACGTATCAATGCGTATGCATTCCTTGCTGCTCATCTACTCATTTGTGAGACAATCTCAAGAAAGCTAAATGAGCAATGCCTTCCGACGAAATGGAAATGAAGTTATGAGTGAAATCAAAGTCAAAATCACATAAAGGTGGTAGTTGAATATTCTTCTGTAAGATGGGGTAAATAATCTTATTAACTTCACTATTCACTTATAAGATATATTTTATAAGGTACACTTGTATTTATTTGTGGGACTGAAGTCTAGTATAACCACTCTGGAAAGCGGAATAATGATTCCTAAAAAAAAAAAAAAAAAAAAAAACCTATGGATGGAACTGCCATATGACCCTGTTATCCCACTTTTTGGTATTTTCCCAAATGAGCTAAAATCAGCATATTATAGTGATACAGCCGTCTCAGTGTTTATAGAAGCACAATTCACGATAGCCAAATTATGGAATCAACTCAGGAATGTGTGTGAGTATATTTACGATGGAGTTCGACTCAGTCATAAAAATGAATGAAATGATGGCATTTGCCGGTAATAGGATGAAAATGGTATTACAGTAAGTTCAATAAGCTGGATTCAGAAACTCAATGGTAGAATATTTTCTCTCATATGTGGAAACTAGAGTAATATAAACAAAAGGGGTAGGGAAGAATAAGATATCATAAAGACAAAGGGGAGATTAGTAATGTAGAAGGAGGAGATGGAGAGGCAGAGCAGAGGGATGTGAAATGGGAGGCAATGCAGAATGAATTCTTTAAAAATCACGTTATGTGCATATATGAATATGCCATGGGGGACTTCACCTTTATGCATAAATAAAAAGAACCAATCAAATATAAATGAATAAATGTGTGCAAGGAAGTCTAGTAGAGTAGAGGAAGAAGGGTAGGATAAGAGGAAAAATGGGGAATCATGAACTGAAATCAAATTCCATGCATGTAGGAATTTGTTAGCATAAACCCTGTACTATGTACAACTATAAAGCTCCAGTTTAAAAAAATATATATATTTAACAGTACACTTACTTCTAATTGGGTTATTTATATGCCTCTTTTTATTTTTTACCTATTTAAGACTTTTTTTAAAGAATATTTTTTTATTTGTTGATGGACCTTTATTTTATTCATTTATTTATATGTAATGCTGAGACTTGAACCCAGTGCCTCACACATGCGAGGCAAGCCCTCTACCATGGAGCCACCACCCCAGCCCTATTTGAGACATTTTTACCATGTATCTTCAGTAATTAATCTCTCTCTGGTAAATAACACTAAACAGCAGAGACTAGAGTTGCTAGAGTCCATGTCAAATGTGAGGTATTGTTCTCAATACTATGTATGATTTAGGTTATTTAATCCTCACAACAAATTCTATGAAAACTATTTTTAACTTAATTTAATACTTGAGAATTTTGAGGCTAATAAATTGCTCATTCAACACTTCTCAGCTAATAAATGAAGATTATTTACACCTAGCCAGTCAAACTTGACTCTTCTCCTTGACAATATACCCTCTCAATAAATTGATTGGGTGTCCAAAAAAAATTTTGTTGAATAAATTAAGGATCTGTTTTTTAAAAATATAAATCTAAAGGAAACTGACAATTATGTTCTGTTACTGAGCATTAATTTTTCATTCAAACTTTCTGGTTTCTGAAGCTGATAGGAAACAATTGTGGTTTAAATAATTTCCATTGCCATAAAATGGGAAAAAAATGTTTTAACCCAAGAAATGAACTTGATTATGGCAACACATCTTAAAGTTAATTTATAACATAAAGGCCTTCAAAAACAGCATTTCAGAAAACACACACACACACACACACACACAAACCAAAAAAAAATAGTTCTGATATGGCTACTCTATGAAGGCTGGCAGAATTGGGGGAAGGCTGAGGGCATAATGTAAGCCATCTCCTTTGCCAGATGTTTGTTTATTTTAGACTGCACAACTATCTTGTCACTAAATCCTCCAAGTATCCCAGTTTTATAGATGAGAAAACGAAGACCTGTGGAAATTAGTTAGCTTCTCAAGTTTATAAAGCTTGTAAGTAGTGGAGGTACAGCTTGCTGATTTCAAAATCCAGGTTTTCTCTTCTATGCCATATTTAAAATGCAATGATGGGGTACCTGAAGAGTCTCCTATATGTGAATTTCTAGTGACACTACCCTTGAAGTAATTGTTCAGGGATTTTAGCACTGGAATCTTTTTTTTTTTTTTCCTGGAAGACATCATACAGAAAGCCCAATAAATGAAAAGACTTGAAAGTCAGTGTGTTCCTATTGAAGAGAGTATGCAGTTCCTAAGCTTTTTGTCACTATAATGAAGTGTCCCGAGATGATTACATTAGACAGAAAATAAATCTTTTATTTTGGCTCACAGTTTGGAGATTCCACTACATGAATGGTTGACCCCACTTTTTCGGCTTGGGATGATGTGCCACATCATGTTGGAATATGTGGCAGAGCAAAACTGCTTACATCAGAAGCCAGAGAACAGAGGGGGAAAGATAGAGAGGAAGGGGCTGGAGTCCCGCATCCCCTTCAAGGGCATGCCCCAGTGAACTAAAGACATCCCACTGGGTTCCACCTCTTAAAGTTTCTATCACCTTCCATAATGCCATCCTGAGAACCAATCCTTTAACCCATGGGCCTTTGGGAGACATTCATGATTCAAAACTATGTATAAGGAGTACCTGGAGTACTTGTTAAAAATGCCCAATCCTGTGTCTTGAACCAGTGCCTATGGGTATGCTTTTTAGATAAACTCTTAAAGTGACTCTGATATAAGGCTTTCGTGAGAAACACTGGCCTACAAAAGGCACAGCCTGTCCCTTATTTAATTTTCCTCAAGTATCAGTGACCTACACTTTTTGACAAAATCTAGATTCTCCAATACAGATAAATTTTATTTGGGTTGCAAAGCCAAATGCTGATTTTATTTATTATAATATTGCCATCATTTGTAAAAGTAATTTAGGAAAAACAGAGACGTGCATAACATACAATAGGTTGTCAGTAATATTAGCCAGATGGATGGATGGATAAATGAATATTATAATCACAAGGAACTGTTGCATGTCAGAAAATAGAACAAGGGACAAAACATGAGTCCTGTGCAAAAGAACATTAAATAGGTTTGTGGTGCTAAAATTCTTATAAAAACCAAAGGGTGAAATGGATTAACATCTAACTTCATTATGCCTATGACTTTTTGTTAGTGATTTTCGAAGAAGTTTTTGAATATTTGCAATAGTTTACAGTGAAATTAATTAACCAGCTTTGTATACAGTTAAGAAATCATGAATTCTTTACCTACTATTTACTTCAAATCAGCTTCTTAGAAATAGTAGCTGGGATGGAAAGAAAAAGAAAACAGGTAAAAGCAAAACTTTTAAATGACTCTGAAATAAATAAAGTTTTGTGCTTTTTATTTATTTATTTATTTGTTTATTTATTTATTTATTTATTTTTATTGCTTGTTCAAAACATTACGTAGTTCTTGACATATCATATTTCATACATTAGATTCAAGTTGGTTATGAACTCCCAATTTTACCCCAAATACAGATTGCAGAATCACATCGGTTACACATCCACATTTTTACATAATGCCCTATTAGTAACTGTTGTATTCTGCTACCTTTCCTATCCTCTACCATCCCCCCTCCCTCCCCTCCCATCTTCTCTCTCTACCCCATC
>NW_026000016.1:15863301-15918066 GCF_001458135.2 Marmota marmota marmota | reverse complement strand
GCATAAATCAAAGGCATTCCTGTATATCAGCGACAAATCCTCTGAAACAGAAATGAGGAAATACACTCCATTCACAATATCCTCAAAAAAAATAAAATACTTGGGAATCAACCTAACAAAAGAGGTGAAAGATTTATACAATGAAAACTACAGAACCCTAAAGAGAGAAATAGAAGAAGATCTTAGAAGATGGAAAAAAGTTTTGTGCTTTTGAAGAAAACAAACCCAGGGTTTAAATAGCTGCCGTTGGGGCTGATTGACTAAATCACCTGCCTCTTGGGATTTAGTTGCTGAGAAGCTGTAATTCTGCTCAGAATCACTGTGTAGAAACCTGCAGATCTCCTGGCAGTTGATGGAGCATTCATCCAAACCAAAGACAAGACTTTCACTGCCTTTTTAAGAGGAAAACATGGAGTGTGTGGTGATAGAATTCATCAGTAAAGAAATATCTGTTTAGCCTGCAGCATTATGGTTCAGTGCTAATGGTTTCATTCTTTGGAATTTCTATTTTTATTTTCGCTTCCTTCATATCCCCACAGTAACTGATACTTTGATAAAAAGTTGGGAAAATCCACACTAGATTTGAGGAAGTAAAGGACTGGTATTGGAGAAGTGCCCACACCAGGCTTTTTAACTCCCATCAAATACAACAAACATCAAAATGATGTGCATACTTTTGGTTACTATATAAGATCAAAATAAATGGCACGGACTACCCAGTATTCGTATCTGTGACATATGAAGTCAATGGAAGGAATGATACAGCCTTTCCCAATCCAGTTTTGTATGGAGTGGTGGGGAAAATGATATTGTGGGGGGCAACCTGTTCTGAACTCACTTGTGAAATGAGGATTTAACAAAGTAAAACCAGGATGTTTACCAGAATACCATGGTGTCTAACATGCTGGTGTCATTGTCAATATCTAAACCAGAGTATGTGATATTGATGTATCCCAAAGTTATTCACAAAAAAAGAGCCTTTTTTTTAGAGCTTTTAAGCCAGAGGCTAAGTGGTCTACTGGATACTTCATGAAATATCACCTTATCATTTATAGGAGAGCAGAGAGCTTTGAGGAAAAACATGGACTCAATTTGTTTGTTTTTATCTTTAGAAAGAGCTGAAAAATATTAGCAGCCCCAGGAGAAAATTCAGTAAGTGCAGATTCTGGGTAGTGACTTTAGTTTTGGGTCATCTATTTTGATATTGCTCCCACATGAAATGCTCTAATTTTTCAAAACTATTAAATTCCATTAAGATATTTAAGTAATTTATAGCTCTCCTGCCTCCCCAACTCTGATAAAGTTTTCACCAGTGATAAATTATGGGGGAATAAAGCTAAATACAAACTACATAAAGAATCAAGGAAATTTGGTGACTGCACAGTGTGGAGGTTTTGTGGTTAGCATTTGAAATGACAAGGGACCATTGCAAAGCAAAGAAAGATGGAATTCAGTCAGCTGAGATGTTTGCCATTATAGTAAAATGGCTTTAGTTATGAATGCCAAACTATTTCTATTGCATCTATGTTTATGAACATTTATTCTAAAAAATATGACTATTTCTATTGCATCTATGTTTATGAACATTTATTCTAAAAAATATGAGAAGGAAGCCCTTTCCATACACAGTTTTATCTATTAGGAAAGATTTCCTACAGAAAATAACTTTTGAATAAGTTATTGCGATGATTATTATGCAAGCCGTTTATTGTTCCATCTCTAACCAAAGTGCAGATGATTATTGATGGAAGAGCAAAAGTAGGAAATATGAGTAAACTGGAACAAATGGGCTGTGAATCTTGAATGTTGGGAAGTAACCAAGATTGAGACTTGGAGCTAATTATACCTCATAGGTAATATAGAACAGAATCAGGCAGAGTGTAAAGGTTCAGTGCAGCAGATTTAATAGAAAATAGGGAGTTAACAGATGATGAGCTAGGCTAACAGGAAGTATTGGGAACCTACCCCTAGGTGATGGATGCATTCCACCAAAGGGATGGTTTACCTTTCTACCTTCTGAAACCTTTACCTGATTAATTTTCTTTTAAGACATAGCTCAGGCACCATTCCCTCTGCAATGCCTTCCTTTTTCCTGTCTCCTACACTCACCTGCCCCTGTTGACTTAATTATCCTCTTGGATGCTCCCATAGCATCTTGCCTATGTCTCTAACGTAGCACTTATTAGAAGTAGGGTAAGCCTTTAGAGAGTCCTTTTATCAGGGGCAAATGCTTTTGTGTAGCCCACATATAATACAAATTAAAATAATATAAAGTGACAATATAAGGTTATGAAAGTCTGTAAAGCTGTTTGTCCACTGGTTATTGTTTTGTTTCTCTTTTATATCAACTCTATCAGTCTCTTCTGATTTTTTTTATTTGATATTCTTATTGCCCTGCTGAGTTTAGGCTGCCTTTGGACAACAAAGCTTCCACACTTATTTACTTAAATGACTCATCTGAGTGTTATCTTCACCAATATAAAGTGAGCTTTCAAAGAGAATGAAAGTGTGACTCATACATTATTCTATTCCAAGAGTTTGCCAATAAACATTTGTTGAATTAGGGAATCAAAAAGTCAATTGCACCAAGTGTGGGATATCAATTTATAGGCTTTAAGGAAACTTCCCAGTCTCTGTGTTTGGGTTGTACTCTATTCCTTAAAGAGGAAACTGGAGGAGGGAAGTAGAGTTGGAGGGAAAGAAAGGGAATCATTTCCTTTCCTAAGGATACAAAAGAATGACTAAGATGAGAATTTGGGGTTCAATATCAGGACTAGAAAAACAACAAATATGATTTAATGCTGAACTAAAAAGTGTTAGATTACTCTTAAATGTCATAATGCTCCTAATTTATGGTAAAAAGTGGTTCTTAAAACCAGGATACTAGAAATCAGGTAAAAACAATATTGGCTTATTGATTAATCAATTTTCCCATTCATATTCACTCATATATTCAATAAGAGGCTGCTTTAGACAGGCACTACTAAGGTGCAAAGGATACTGTGGTTAACACTGACATACCCAATCTAAGGCATAACAGCATTTACAGACCAGGAGCAGGTACAATTGCAGAAATAACCTGCCTTGTTCAAAGTAATACTTACAACTGTTTTTCATTGGAAGTGGGTTTGGCATTTGTTCTTTCGGGTTACTGCCTATGCTCTTAGCAGTTAATAGATGTTTTTCATATCACTTTTGTTTTTGCCATATACGTAGTTACCATATAATCAGAAATACAGATTTCTGTCAACTAAATTATGCTATATAAATATATATCACAATGACTAGTGCTTTCATGCATAATTATTATTATAATTAAAAATAGAAGAAAGACTAGTAGAGGAAGGAGATCAGGAGTAGGAGGGAACTGGGAAACAGGCAAATGAAGTGGAGCAAATTTTTATGTGCATGTGAGAATATGTAACATGATCTCTATCTTATATGTAATTATAACATACTAATAAAAATATAGTAATAAAAAGCACATATTCCCATTTTTGTAGAATTCATTCTGAAAGGTAGAAAGTGAAAAGAGGCAAGACTAAGGACAGGTCATTATAAAATCTGGTGGCATTCAGAAGTGCCAGTGGAGATGGAGAGAAATGTATGAATTTGAGAATTATTTAGGTGGTGGTGATTGGTAATTGATTGACTATGACATACGATGAGAATTGGAGAAGTTTTCAGATTTCTGGCTTGGATCATTGATTGAATGTGGGTCCATTGATTGAATAAAAGAACATAGAAGGAGTAGCAAGTTTGTGCAAAATGATTAGTTCATTTTCGCATATGTTGAACTTAATATATAAAACATTGTCCAAAGGATGTTCAGGATAAATAAGATTCATCTTGAATTTTGTGTTTGGTAGGATCCATCAACCATCGAGTTGAATCAGGTGACAAGTTCATTATGAAGTAGGAGACAGAAGTCCATTGAGGTTGGTGCTTGAGTAATACCTTAAAGGTACCGCCTCGCCTGTCAACCAATACTATTGGCAAAATGCCAGGGGCCATTCCGACTTGGCTGTGGCTCTCAGCAGGTACAAGATGTTGGGCTTGGTGGATCTCTACATAGTCTTTATAGTGAAGCATATAATTTATGCATCATTCATTTCACAAAAAAAATATTTATAGCATTGCTACCTAAGTAAGAACTCTGGGAGAGACTGAGAATATGAAGCATTATAAAGCTGCCTGTGGAATATAGGTACTCCAAATATTAGCTATCCATTCCCAAAACGGGGATTCCTTATTTGTACACTTTGAATATTAACTATTCAAAGTCCACCAGAATCATACCATTTTTCAAAGTACTTTTAAAGTAAGTTTTCACTTTTCACCACTGTACTAGATCTGAAGCTCATAAGTAAGGTCTCAGCTGGAGGTAGGGATTTGAAAATCCTTAGCATATCCGTGGTAGAGCAGAGCTAAGGGAAGAACTCAGTCTTTAGAGGTGTGTAAAGTGAGAAGAGAGGGCCTGTGATAAACTCTTGGGAGATACCAATGTTGTAAGTATATGTAGAAAAGTGGATTCTAGAGTGAGCATGAAGCACTGCAGCCTGAATAGTAGGAGCAACCAGGACAGGGCTGTGCTCCCAATTCAAGGGAGGCTGAGTGCTAAGGAGGGGTAGGCACCAATGACAGATGTTCTCAGAGACACAATAAACTACTTTGAGAAATGTCTCTTGAAGTTCACTGTTGACATTGGCAAGAACAGTTTCAAGGCACTGATGGGGTATGAACATTGGGTTGCTGTGGATTGAGGAGTAAATCAAACGTGAATTTATGGAGGCACATCCGAGTCTTTCAAGAATAATATTCTTGAAATATTCAAACGCTTTCACAAAGGACTTCATATTTCATCTAGTTTATCCTCAAACTATTCCCTGAATCATCTCAACTCCTGGCCACTTTTAAATTAGATATTGAATACTTATTGCATGCAAGGCACTAAGCTAATTGTACAGAGTATTCAAAGATGAGCATCATCTCTATATTTAAGTAGTTTCCAAGCTGCAGAAAGAATGGGATAAGTACATACATAGACTAATATGGGATGCAAGGATTCACAGCTTGTAAATTTTACTCTTAGAAATGGGCAGAACAGTGACCCACAGTAGTAAGACAGTATATATAATAGAGTGTGAATTTTGGAGTTAAATCACCTAAGTTATAACTGTCTCCACCACTTATTCTCTATGTTATTTATTCTCTCTCTGCCTCATTCTCCTCTCCCTCCCTCCCTCTCTCTCTCTCTCAAAAAAAAAAAACTATAAAATGTTGATGAAAGAAATTGAAGANCTATATATATATATATATATATATATATATATATATAAATATATATATAATGGTAGAAATAATACTATCCACTTCATAAGGTTTTGGTGAGGTTTAGCTGAGGATTCATTTAAAATAGTGCTTGCACTGTAATAAGTTTCAATAAATTGTAGACATTTTTACCTGAATTGGCCCACTTTCGCACAAATGAGAAACCTGAGGCTCAAGGAATTTAAATGACTCATCCAAACATTTCAGCTAGTTAAGGTGAAAGCTAAGATCAGGACACTAAATAACTAATTCCTAGTCCTGTTTCCTATGTTTAACAAACCACATTCTATTTTCAATGAAAATTCAGAGAAAGCAATACTTATACAGTACAAGTAATGCAAAATTGCTGATTTGTTAAATTTTTTACTGCTCTAAAATCACTGTATGTCTACAGTAATGTTAACAAAAATCAGCAATGCCAGAAAAAAAATTCACTATCTTGGAATTAATTTGCTATAGATTAAAGAGTTATTTTAACCATAGCAATAATGTACATGTTGGCATAAGCCAGGAAGTTATTGAGAAGGAAAGACAGAAAAGACTCTGTATTCTAAGCAGGTAGCATACATGATGGTGAAAAGAGAAATGTAATCTATTAAGTCAGTCTGTCCTAGTTTTAAATAAATGGCTTTACTTATGTATGTGTTTGTGCAACTTTAATGATGGTTGACCTGAAAGAAACCACTGCCTATTAAATGACTATTTAATAATGACTATTTATTCTTTCCACATAAAGAAAGGAAAAGCCAGACCCCATAATTAACACTTTAATGTGCTGAAATGAATGGCCTCTTGGACTGAACACAAAGCCAAAGGGAGGAATTTTGAATACTAATTCTACTGCTTGGATTTTTCTAAATGTAGTCTTGAGAAGCTCAGGCGAGATCACAGACCTCCCCAATTATGCCTCCCACAGAGGATTTTTTTATTTGTTTGACAAATACTTATTGAACACCTCTTTATGATAAACCTCATTCTTTGCACTGAAAGTACAGTAGTAAGCCAGAAAGCTCTGGTCCGTAAACTCATGGAGGTTTATATTCTAATAGAGAAAAACAGTAACAAATAAGTAAATGAATGAGATGAGATGGATACAGTATTAAGAGGAAGCTTAACAGTATAATAGGGTAAGCCATGGCATGATGGGATAAACCATACAAGAGGCACAGGAATGAAGATGCTACTTTACATGTAAGATGTCTATATGTAAAGTAGGTGATACTTGAATTGGGATATGAATAATAAGAGAGATCACCTGCATGAATAATCTAAAGACAAATCATTCTAAACAGAGGGAGTAATATGCATAAATGCCTTGAGGTAGTAGTGAGCTTGCTTGCTAGAAGTTTATCTATAGCACCAAGAGGAGCAAGGAATGGGTCACTTTGAAACAAGATTATATATCTGATGAACCATATCATATAGCCAGGGGTTGGCAAACATTTTTTTATCACAACTCATTTGGAAAAAATACATTTTCTGTTGAAAACACATGTACACATCACCAGTATGATATTGTGATCGCATGTAAGATATAGATTTTGACCTTCATCTTGTTTCCTGGCACATAATTCCCAAAATCCTTGTAATCTCCAAAGTGATGTGTCTTCCCATAAGCTAATGAGATAACTGATAGCTGAGGGCCTCTGAGGGTTCTGGACTGGTGCTAGGTAAACCAGCCATGTGATTAGAGGGTTGAAACGTTCAGCGCTACTCTTCATCTCTGCCGAGTGGAGAGAGGGTGGAGACTGAGTTGATCACCAGTGGTCAATGATGTAATCAACTGTGTCTGTGTAATGAAGCCTCCATCAAACCCCCAAGGGACCATATTTGGTGAATTTGGGATAGGTGAACTTGTGGTGGTTCCTGAAAGGTGGAGCACCCACAGAGAGCACGGAAGCTCAGCACCCCTTCTCAGATGACTTGCTCTATGTATCTCTTACATTTGGCTGTCCATTTTTTCCTTTTGTAATATCTTTTATAATAAAAGGGTAAATGTAAGTATTTTCCTGAGTTCTACGAGCATCTCTAGCAAATTAATTGAATCCTAGGAGGGAGTAATGAGTATCTTGATTTATAGCCAGTGGATCAGAAGCACAGGTCATATCACCTGGGGCTTGTAATTGGCAAGAAGTGGTGGTAGGGAGGGGTTTTTGGGCTGAGCCCTTAATTGTGCCTGTGGAATCTCACATCATCTTCAGGCAGAATTGAGTTACACACCCAGCTTTGGTTTTTCCTTTTACATCTAAATATACAAAAATTAAAATTATCACAAAATAATTCTTATCAAATAAAACTGTCATAAAATAATGTAATTTTTATGAACCCTATCGGTTTTTCAAATGTGAAAATTTGAAAATTACAATCTACCAATCACTCATATGATTCATGATTTACTGGATTGGGATCTTGTAGTGCATAGGAAGAAAAAATAGGTTTTATTCCATTGGTTTGGAAACCATTGGACTGTTTTAAGTATAATGATGTTCTAAGTTTTTGAAAAGATAACTCTGCTTATTAAGTAGTAGGTGTGTAAGAGTGAAAATACGGAGACCAGTTAAGAGACCATGGCTTTTGGTAAAGAGAAAGGGGATAATGGCTTAGGCCAAAGTGGAGACAGTGAAGATGGTAAGACGTGATTGAACTTGCTGATGTATTGGATGTGGGCAATAAGGAAAATAGAAGAATCGCAGGTGATAACTAGATTTTGGTGCAAGTAACTAGATGTATATTGTCATCTTTAATGGAATTATGGAATATTGGGGACATAGCAAATCGAAGAGTAGGGTTTAACCGTTCTATTTTGGATATGTTTTTGAATTACCCACTAGACACAGAAATGGAGCTGTCAAGTATGTAGTTGAATCTTTCTATCAGGTACTCCAAGGGAAGATTGACATCAGAGATCAACTGAGAATGACGTGCTCTCTGAAATTGGATACTATCACCTAAAGAGACAATGCAGATGGAGGTGAGAACAGGAATGAGGACCAAGTCTTGGAAACTCTAGCATTTAAAGACTTTTGGAGAAAAAGTGCACAAGAGTTCAGCTAGTGTGAGAGGCTGTGCATGTTACACAATGTTATACCTCAGTGAAGCTCTCTGTGACTCTGCATACTTGAGCCCTCCTTTGTTGAACTAACACACTTTAGCACTTAGTTTCATAATACATTGTTCTGTAATTGTTTTCAAATCCTCAGTTTTATATCTCTTTATAAATTTATTGTAAGCCTAGTGAGATTCATGACTCAATTCCACCTCTTTTTTTTGACATACCATTAATTAAATGTGTATTTATTGAGTATAAGAGCCATAGGTCACAGAACAATTCTGAGCATAGAAGAATAGATGCTCAGTTCATTTTTTTTGCATCAAATGTCATGACTATTACATTGAACACCTCATGCTAAATTTTCTAAGTAAGAGTCCCAGAATAGAAGGATGTATGTATGTATGTATGTATGTATTTATCTTTTTTGAAATGGGATCTTACTGAGTTGCTTAAGGCAGACCTTCAATTTGGATCCTCCTACCTCAGCCTCCCAAGTAGCTAGGATTATAGGTGTTCGATGGTATGCCTGGACAAAATAGAATTACTTAAATAAGTCATCCCTCAATGTCTACTGGGGATTAGTTCCATGATACCAAAATCTGAAGATATAGTGGTAGAGCATGTGCTTAGCTTGGGCTCTATCTCCAGTACACAAAAAAATCTGCAAATGCTCAAGTCCCTTATATAGAATAGCATGGTATTTTCATATAACCTATGCACATTTTCCTTATATCTTAAGTTAATCTAGTTACTTCTATTGTGTAATTAGTTATAGTGTTTAGGGAATAATAAGAATAGTCTATACATGTTAAGTAGGGATATAATTAAAAAAAAATATTTTCAATCTCCTGGTTGGTTGAATCCACAGACTAAAAACCCAAATGTATGTCCACAATCTAGAATTAACAGATGATCAGAAGTTATAATTCAATGTCATTGAATTTGCTATATTCTTTGTTGTCAATAGTGATGGAAATTATATCTTTAAATTGTCAAAATTATCTTAGTGACTTATTCCTTAGGTAAATCCTGGGAAAGCTTCCAACTTCTAGGGTCAAGACTATTTACTAAAACCAAGTCAGCAAGGATACACAAGACTGAAAGGAAGCACATCTTATAGTAACTGATCAAGTGCCTGCTCACCTTCTAGGTTGTCTGTCTAGAATAACCTCACTAAGGTATTTGAGATAACAAATGTGATTTTGGTTTATGTACCCCCAAAATGAGGATAAGTTTAAGAACAAAAAGAGCTAGGTTGGGAAGTTTACCCAGCCCCAAGTTTCACTGAGTTGTGAACTATTTCACTGTGACATCATCAGTCTTGATCATATTCTTGAAAGTTTGAATGTATGTTCAGTGTTGATGCTTTCTGGTAAGGCATTGGTCTTCCAACTTCATATTCCTTTAGGAAAATACTTGAAATTTAACCTATTGTATTTATGTGTCTTTCAAACTAAGCAGAGGATGGTGAGAATTAGGGTAAAAGAGTTATGTTATGGCAAACAGATGACATGATTAGGCTATGTCTAAGCTCATTTACACAACTGCTTTCTACTCTAACTTTCAGATATCAGAGTTCTGGAAAAAACAAACAAACTGGAGCTGTAATTCAGTGTTAAAGCCTAGGATGCAGGAGTCCCTGAGTTCAATCTTCAGCACACACATGCACACACCAAAAATAAATCTACACTATGCAGTAAAATTTAAACTTTCAGGATCATTTCCTCTGAGAAAATTGCTGTGCATCGGGGAATAGCTATTAGTTTAATACTTTTTCTTGGAAATTGCTAAGAATTAAATTAGGGTTATTGAAGTATCCTTAAGGCAAAATCAACTCAGCAAATTTTGAAATAAAGTAGATCATTTTTCAACCTTGACATGCAGCATCAGAATGAGGAGTGATCTCACCATTTATATAAATCAAGAAGGTCAAGTTCATATAGGTCACATTCCAGAGAGTTTATACCAAAAGACCCATAGTAGAATGCTTAGTATTAATACCTTATTCCATATATTGGCCTTACCTTCTCTTACCACTGAGCCCTTATGTTTTTGTTAACACCACTTGGAATTAAACTGTAAAATCTTTAAGGATGTAGACATTTTCTTATTGTATTTGTATCTCTAGCATCTAGTACAGGTCCTGGAATATGTTACACTTTGGGGAAATGTTCAACTTATGTGAACCAGCTGTGTTCATGCCTGATGGGTTTAAGTTTAGGATAGGTGTTTGTTTCCCTGGGGAAGCACAGTAAGGATTCCCAGAAAAGGTCATGGTGGTAGAGGGATTCCATGAGGGTCTAGAGATTTGGTTCTAGGACTGGCTCCTTTATTTAACTTGTATATGGTAGTGGACAAATTATTTAATCTTTCCAAGTTCACTTTTCTCATCTGTGAAATGAGTTAGTAATAATAACAGTACCTACTGAATAAGGCAATTATGAGCACTGAATGAAATAACCCATGTAAAGTGCTTACTATAATGTGTAATGGAGAGTAAATACTCAATGCATGTTAGTCAATATCTGTTATTCCCCACGCAAATGCATGCAACTTAGTTCCCTGTCTCTGTCTCTCGTCTCTCTGTTTATGTGACAAACAAAATCTACTTAGGTTTTGCATTTCAAGCTCTTTCTGTCCACAGAAACTATTTAAATACTATGAATCGATTGTCCAGTTAAGGAAGAGGGAGGAAGGGTAAGAAAAATAGGAGAGACAGAGTGAGATAGAGAGAGATTAATTGACCAAGCAAAGAAGTAAAGGACAAAGGCATGAAGTCTTTGTTTCACTATTGTTCTTTTGGCTTCTTCAACCTCCCTCTCTTTCTGCAGGGTTCCTTTAAATGTAACTACAAGGTGTAATTAATTACACAGCTATCTGAGGAAGCATCTAGAAGAGTGCCCGAAACCAAATTGCAGGTGATTACAGCTTGTAGTAGATAGAATAATTATACCAAAAAAAACTAGTTCCTAATTCCAACAACCTGTGAATCTATTAGGTCACATGGTAAAGGGGTAATTACGTTTTCAGATGGACAAGTTACCTAATGTAATTGAACTTCCATTTTCTCATCTCAGCTGCTGCTTTTTTGTTCTCTTCCTGAAACTTCTGTATCCCTCCCACTTGATCTCTGGGAGTGCACTCCGATGTAGGGACATCTAGGTTCACCCCTAACATTTGCAGGGCAAGGGCATAAACAGAGACCCTCATAATCTATGTTTAATTACTTCAAAGCTGTAAATTAAGCTCAGAAAATGTCCCCTGTTATATGCTCTATCTTCACACCTTGGTGAAATTACCGTCTTAGTGACAAGGAATGCAAGATTCACATCTAGCACTTCATGATGGGATGTGGTGACACTGGGGGAAGCAGCCTCTGATACCTATTCCAAGATTTGAGTCCACCCCTCCTCTCTTTCCACTTTAGTGTTTTCCTTCTTGCTACAAAGCCTCATGGTGCTCCAGCCTGCATGTCCAGGCTCTTTCTATACTACCCTCACTTTTAGCCACCTGTTGGTCACCACTCAAGGTAGAATATAGGTACCGGGGAAACATTCTCTTTCCTTGAATGAAAAATCTTGGGGAATTTAAAAACTTCTCTCTACAGTTGAGGTATAGAGTTAAGGAACATAAAAAATTTTGTTCTACAGATATCTAGAGATGAACTGTAGACCATTCAAGTTACCCTTTAGAGAGAATTAATTTGTCCATATAGCACCGTGTTCCAAAACTACAAAGGTCAGCAGGAAGCTGAGCTACCACAAGTGAGCCACATATATATGCAAGTAGTTTCAAATAATGTGGTCAGCACTGAGACAGAATTATGCATAGGATACAATAGGTATCCAAAGGAGCTGGCATAGCCCAAGTGGTCCAGAGAAAC
This sequence comes from Marmota marmota marmota, assembly GCF_001458135.2. Lineage (NCBI taxonomy): Eukaryota > Metazoa > Chordata > Mammalia > Rodentia > Sciuridae > Marmota > Marmota marmota. The sequence goes on along the minus strand of NW_026000016.1, from coordinate 15,905,800 downwards.
TTCTTAGAGGAAATTATTTTTTAACTAACTCTTGAAAGAATTCAAAATTTATTTTTTTTCACTCAGTGATTTACTGTATCATTATTAATCTATTTCTATTTTTCCCCCTTTTAAAGCTCTAAGCTTCTTAAGAATCTTCCTGTGGTAAATTTTAAATATTCACTAAATAAGGACTTGGAAGGTCCCAAATTGCCACACCTTTCCTGTAATGGCAAAATATTTGGTTAAGTGAACAAACTGAGAATGGTGAGGTAACCAGTAAGAAACTAATGATAAAAATGAAACATGTTAAAAGATAGCGTCAGCTTTTTGTAAAAGTGATGTGTTCTACAAGATCCGTGTGGATAATAAAAAACACTGAGTAAGAAATTTTCTTTTTTCAAAAGGTTTACAACTTCCCCCAAACAAGAAAACCAAACAAAAAAGCTTACAAGTTATAAAGGAAAAAGAAATATGCAAGGAACTTTAACATAATACAGAGAAGTGCCAAATGATAGACATTATTTCAAAGGTTATCTTGTCAATATGTTGGATATAATACATTTTTCCATAATGACAGTATTATTAATAGAATTTCATTTTGTATTATATCCTGCAAAATGATATAAGGCAGCTTAAAATTTAGCACTAATAATCCCAGGCAGTAATTATTCCAAAGTCCTGGCTTTAAGTTTCTACTGACACTAAGCCTGGGGACTTGAATGCTTGTCAGGTGCATGGCAGACTTAGGGTCACGAGAAAGAAATTTTCAGAGAAGGAAGATTGTTAAGTTTGAGACTATTCATCTGTTAGGATGATGCCTAGTTGGTAAAGGGCTCTATTAGCATGGACAATTGAGGGCAGATGAAAAGATTCAGGAGAGGAAAAGTGGTGAATTCTATAAATCCCTGAGGGATTTAAGTAATCAATGCTACCCGGACCTTACCTAGCTTCCATTTATTGCAAAATATAGCCCAGGAGTGAAAGAAAGGAGTCTAGCATGCAAAAGGTAGATTTAAGAACACATTTTGGAAGGTATCATGGTATCACTCTTAAGGAATTATAAGAAAATTTTAAACAAGTCTTTGACAATGTGAAGGAATTTAATAAAATTTAAAGCATATCATCTAATGTTCTGAATAATGAGATGGATGATGAGATAATAATGCAAGTGAAATAGATATAAAAGGGAGCTAGCCATACTAAGGAAAGATTGCAGAAATGAAACTGTCATTCAGAATGAAAGACATTTGTTCAATTATGGACTGAAACCTCTCAAATGAGCCAATTGTAATTGCAGAAATGAAAGACTATTTAGAAACACAAGACCCTGGGTTCAATCCCCAATATGCTAAAGAACAAAAAAGAAACTCATATTGTAAAGAATTAGCACTACAGAGCTGAGTTGGTGTTGGGTAGAGAAAGACAGAAAATCAACCAGATTTCAGGAGAAAAAAGAAGAGGTTAAAGCAATTAATCATAATAATAATTAATATTTTGAACATTAATCTTGTATAAAGAAATTCTTTAAATTCTAATGTTTAGTTATTTAATAAGAGATATGATTATAGTTATGGATCATTGTTATACCCAACAATATCATAACAAAAGCACCAAAAATCATTTTGTAGACATGAATTGGGAGCCCTATCTGCAGATCAACATGAAATCATGATGTTCCAGGCATATGCATTATAAGGTAACTAAATCCAGGACAACTGGTATAGGCTAATGAAATGCAAAGATCTATAAATGTCTACAAACATATATGGAAAAGAAAGTAATATAAAGGAAAAAAAATAGCCTGAATCAGACTTTTTTCTTAGTAGCGCTGTGTCTCAAAATACAATGCAGCAACATCTACAAAATTTACAGCAAAATAATATAACTAAAATTGTTACTTACATACAAGAAAATCGAACTATGTGATTAAACACGAAAAGATTCAAAACATTTCAAAAGATTTAGGAACAATACTAGGAAGTTGAACCTAAGGACCTGAAAATTGATGATAATTTTCTAAACTCACTTATAGAATGAGTAGACTAGTAATTAGCATTAAAATTATTTGGGTTAGGAATGTGGCTCAAGCGGTAGCGTGCTTGCCTGGCGTGCGTGCGGCCTGGGTTCGATCCTCAGCACCACATACAAACAAAGATGTTGTGTCCGCCAAAAACTAAAAATAAATATTAAAGAAAATTGTCTCTCTTTCTCTAAAAAAAATTATTTAAATAACTAATTGTTCACAATATCTATTGGAAATATTTGTTACATAAAGTAAAGCATATTTTGTAACACATATTTTGTGCCACATGACAATAAGTGGGAATATAATCTTGGAATATGCTAGAACAAATAGACATGGGAGGGAATGAATTTTTCAGCATCTTTTATATGTTTTTTTCAACATAAAAATATTATGAAGGCTGGGGCTGTAGCTCAGTGGCAGAGTGCTTGCCTAGCAAGCATGTGTGAGGCACTGGATTCAATCCTCAGCACCACATAAAAATAAATATATAAAATAAAGTCATTCTGTCCATCTACAACTACAAATTTAAAAAAAAAATGTTACGAACTTTGTTAAAATATACTAAAGCTATGAATGTGACCTCTGGTAAAAGAAAGAAACATCACCTTTCTATCAAAATAGGGAAAGAAATTATAGACTATACACCAAAAACAGAATCCAAAATAAATGATAGGATGCATAAACATCAACTTATTTTTAAAAATTATTTGGAATGACACTTAAAACAAATGTTGATGGGAGCTTTTTTTCCTTTTTTCATTTCTTTTTTAAAGTGGTAGACTTAATGGGATTTTTGTTTCTTCATAATCAATCCATGTATATGTTTGTATGTGTGTGTTATGTAAAATTCCCTGAATTTTCTATAGCAAGCATGAATTATTATTGTAAGCAAACCATACTCACAGATGTGGTTAATAGATGATATGTACTTACAGGACCCCCATGCACATGACAGGACTTCTTTGGAAGATAATGTAGCCATCCTCCTTTTCTTACTAAACTCCTCAGAGTTTCCTGTCTCTGCATTATATGGGAGATTCAAATCTTTTTAGTTAATTTAGGAACAGCAGTTGTTCCACTGAAGTGTGTTAGCCACTGTGGTTGGTCAAGGATCTTTTGTCTCATTCCTCATTCACACCAGTACTTAATGTGTTTCAGTGAGACAGCAATGCATAAGTTATGTTTCCAGTGATCAAAAAAGTTAAAAGTCTATCAGGGCAGTTAATTCCCAAAGGGTATTATCTTTACTCCACCAAAAAAAAAAAAAATAGTACTAAGTTCATGGCCCAGGTCCCCAGGCAAAACAGTGAGTCTGGGGGCTAAGAGTCCCAAGTCCTTAAGATGGTAGAAAACTTGAAACTTAAGTCTCTCCTTGCCATTCTTGTGGTAGAGAATTTAATGTGACTTAAGTCTGATTTGGGGCCTGACGCATACTGGTCATATCAATTCTTTTTATTAGTTTAACAAATACATAAGATAAGCCAACTTATAGAGATAAAAAACTTCATTTGGCTCAATTTGGGAGGTTTCAGTCCATGATTGGACAGGCCTATATCTTTTAGGCCCCTAGTGGGGTTGGAGAGCAGCACATCATGGCAGAAGTGTATAGCATATCACAACCATTCACTTCATAGCCAGGATGCCCAACAGTGGAAGAGGAAGGAGCTGGGGTCCCACTATCCCCTTCAAGAACCCATACTTTTAAAAGCATATTGTGTTTTCAGAGAGTCTCACAATTTAAACTTTGAGACTGTGAATCCTAGCACAATTTTGTATCTACTTTTGCCTCTGAACTACATATTTTAATTGAATTCCACATATACAGACTTTGGGATAATCTAGTAAATTTTCTCAAAAGAAAGTTGCAGATACATGGTTCTGTGGTAGAATAATATATTCTGTTGGATAAACAGAACAAGAGTGATTTATAACAGGCCAAGAATTTCTGAGAATAAGGAAACTTTTTTAAAAAAAGAAAAGTGAAAATGTGATCTACATTTTTTTCCATAATCATCTTTACACATGTCAAGCTTCTTATAAAAGAACCTTGGAAAAAATGACATCCAGTTGAAAAATCTGTTCAATAAATACCCATGCCTATGAATGTCAAATATATTTAGAAACTTATTTGTCAAAATCAATAAAACTCCTTGGAAAAGAACCTTATTCTAGTGGTTAGGGCATAAATTATTTCTTCTGACTTTTCTGGTGGCTATGTCTCAGCCAGGGTTAATTGGAGCTTTGCTAAAGAATGGATTTCATTTACAGCAAACATTGAAAAGCCAAGAATAGTATAAAGGAGATATGGCCACCTTAAGCTTTCCATTAATTTTTTCTGCACAAACTGTCTTACTGAGTTCACATGACTAATCTTGATTGTTCCTAGTGTATTATCCTAATGAGGTTTGGGGTAGTACTACAGTTTGGATCTTAAGCATTCCTTGAATACTTAAAGGCTTGGTCCCCAGGGTTGTGCTGTTGGAAGTATTAGACATTTAAGAGGTAGGACCTAGTTCAAGGCTTTCAGATCATTGAGGATATGTCGTTGAAGGGAGTAGTGGGACCACAGTCCTTCCTTCTTCCTCTTTTGTATTCCAGCCACAAATAAGCAGTTTTGCTTCACCACATTCCCACCATGCTGTGACACCATAAGCCCACAATAGAAATTTAATCGTTACACATGTAAATTCCAAAGCAGGTGTTCCTGATCAGCAGTCATTTCCTCCCTCAGTGGTGATTCATGCGTCAAAAGTCCAAGGGCAGTGCCATTGTGTCTAGGTGGCTTTCAAGGTCTCTGACTTGTTTGCATCAAGATAAAAGAGGAAAAAATATAGGAGAGTAGGTGCAGGATATTTTTACTGCCCCATCCTAGAAAGAACTTCATTCATTTCCAAGGGTTAGAACTCCAGTACATGTCACGACCAACTGTAAAGGACTATGAGAAATCTTGTCTCACTGCTTGCTGAGGAAAAAGAAGAAATGACTTCTGTGATCAACGAACCAGTCTCTTCCACAGTTTACTTTCTGGTTTCCAAATACTTGTTTCCTTTTTCTTCTCATATAGATAACACACTTGTAACACACCCACAGACCAAATATAACCCCAAATTCCATTTGGTCTCTGAGTCTAACTCAGAGAACAGGATTCCTCCAGTGATGTGCAACCATCTGTCAGAACTAGAAATGGTTCCCTGTGGGTTGTCTATGAACAGAAAGACAAGTTAGTTATTCTTGCCCCACCACCCACCACCTACACCCAATGTTCAATCCCACAGTAGAGAAAGAATAAGCTCACTAATAAATTCCATCAGTAAAAGCAAAGAATTGGAGGCAGAAAACATTGCCTGGACCATAGTAGCTAGATTCTCTGCTAATCGCCTATTGTGAATGCTCCAAGCTTAGAAGTGGTAGAAGTGTTACAACTATATCCTTAGTCTACAGATACATTCCTTTGTCTACCCTCTCTATAGTTATATTAGAAGTGGACATTTTGTTTCATCCTCTCCCTGAAGGACTGACTGAATTGTTGCTCACTTCTTTCTGCTATAAGGGGTCTGAGTGTTGTCCTAGGGTTTAAGCAGTCAAATGCTTTCAAAGACTGCGCTTGGTCAGACACAGCGGCATGAACTTGCAGTGCCAGCTACTCAGAGACTGAGACAGGAGGATTATTTGAACCCAGGAGTTTGATGCCAGTTTGAGCAACATAATAAGAACTTGTTCCTTAATTTGCTGGCAGCATCACTGCCTCAAGAATCTAGGAGCTTCTGATGTTGTTCTTCCAGTCAGTTCCATATGCCAGCCGTCATATCCCCAATTTTTTCTAAATATACTTGTCAAATCTGCTTTCTTAGTTTCCTTGGCCCAGTGCCTGTCTTTCTCAGCTTAACTGTGGATATGCTCTGGCCTTGTGAAAGCACAGCTTGAGTGGGAAGGTAACATCTTCAAACTGATCTTTGCTGCAAGGCTGAATCACTTCTTTCAGCTGAAATATGTTTTATTCAAAGATATTTTTCAGTCTTACTTGTTTCTCTTTGGTATATATAAACAGTCTAGATTTTTCAAACTTATGAAGTACTGGATCTCCAATTGCTTCTAACTCAAGCCAATTCCTGAGTAAGAATACTTTTGCTTTTTATTTTTATTGTGGCAACATAACAATGGCAGCTAATGGGAGCAAATAATCAGCAGTATTTCAACTTTCCCTAAAGTTACAAGGTAATTGGACATTTAGTTGATTTTCTTATAGCCGGCGATAGACTTGCCAAATATTTTGTCCCTCAATAATACAGATCTCCATTTTCCAGCTTCGGATATTTCTTCTATCACTATATGCCCCATGATTAAGACTTCTATTAGAGCAATATCCACTTTGAGATACTAACTTATGTGTTAATTAAGATACTTGAGGTGCTTTAATCCATAAACCCTGAAATCTTTGTGATTGATTATATTTATTGTTCAGATAAGGTCTCAAACATGTGTCCCTTGTCAGCTCTCTTCCAGATTGTCACTCAAAGATTCAGAATTGTTCTATTTTATGCTTTTTGTTTGTTATTGCTTTTTCTCAACTTAACTATGGGATTCCCACAGTCACCATACTTGTCAGGGGAGTACAATAGGAAAATGGCTAGAACTTCACACAAGGGAGGTTCTTTATGGATCAGGACTAGAAATCTCTGCTTACCTTATACTGGCTAGTACTTAAATCACATTGGCACATCCAACTACATGGATAGCTGGGCATTTGTGGTTTGATGTATCTAAGAAGATTAATTTAGCTAGTCTGTACTATCCTGTACTTAGTCAAACTATCTAATTCCTGTTTCTAACTATCTATATTTGTCAAATGAAGCAGTAAATTACTTATCATTTAACAAGCCTCTTTGGACAACTGTTGTATGCTCAGCACTAGACATTTCAGAATGAGAAGTATATTAATTTTGTAATCATAGAACTTAGGGTTAGAGCTTGACATTGCTGCATGCTTTGGGTGCAATAAATGTTGCTAAAGGCCCCACTACCACAGCAAGCATCCACAACAGCAAGGGCAGTTCCTGTATGACACAAAGATGTGTCAGCACTGATGATGGCACCATTAATGGCATGACTTACAAATAAACATCTGTTGCAAATCAAAAGCTTATTATATAAATGTTCAACAGTGTGGTCATTTCTGTACTTGTGTGTTTTTTTTAAATGTGCTCATGATTATTTGATATTTTTATATCACAATTAACAAGATTTATGTGTAACTTGTCATTCATTTTCTGGGAATTTTGAAGACATAAGTTTGACCTAGATATGTGAAATTAATTAATTGACCTTTTGGAAAGATTCAACCAAAAACATCTATTTGTATTTCAAAATGAGGGAGTCAATCTTAAAAATGTATCCTTAGATGTTATCTTTTTATTTGCTCATTTACCTAAATAAATAAATAAATAAATAAAGATTTTTAGCAACTACTAATAACACAATGGGTTGGGCTGAGTACTTGGGGAGGTTTAAAGTAGAATGAGGCATAATTTGTCCACAAAGAAGGTAAATTAAGAAGCAGTGTGTTCCATTACTACAATGTGAAAAGACCTACCCAGAGGAAGATAAAACATCCTTGAAAGGAGGAAAATTGAAGGCATATTTAAGGGAAATGGTATCTCAGCTGAGACCCTGAAGAGAGTTTAAAGAGTTGATTCATGTAAAGGTTTTAGAATAATGATAGGCCGATAGTAATCTTCAATAAATGTTAGCTATTATGATAATGATGATGACAATGATGGAGGTGTTGGTGATGGTGGCAGTGGCAATGATGGTGGTGATGAGGGTGGACATGGTTGAAGGTGTGATTGAGGTGATCTGCTGCTGAAAGTGGTGATGGAATTGGTGATGGTAATGGTATTGATGATTATATAAGTTGATTTGGCTATAATTTTTTTGCATCTTTTTAAAAATTTCTTTTGTTCTAGTTTGTTAAACATGGCAGTAGAATGCATTTGATAAATCATACATAAATGGAGTATGACTTCTCATTCCTCTGGTTGTACCATGTTGAATCACATCGTTCACATAGTCATATATGCACATATATGCTCTGTTCATTCTATTATCTTTCCTACTCCCATATTCCCTCCCCTCCTCTCTTCCCGCTCTGCCAAATCCAAAGTACCTCTATTCTTCCCTAACCATCCCCCCTTATTGTGAATAAGCAACCACATATCAGAGAAAACATTCAATTTTTCATTCTTTGGGATTGGCGTTTTTTAACATGATATTCTCCAGCTCCATCCATTTACCAGCAAACGCCATAATTTTATTCTCCTTTAAGGCTGAGTAATATTCCATTGTGTATATATGCCACATTTTCTTTATCCATTTACCTATTGAATGGCACTTAGATTGGTTCCACAGTTTAGCTATTGTGAATTGAGCTGCTATAAACATTGATGTGGCAGCATCATTGTAGTATGCTGATTTTAAGTCCTTTGGGTATAAACCAAGGAGTGGGATAGCTGCATTAAATCGTGGTTCCATTCCAGGTTTTCTGAGGAATCTTCATATTGCTTTCCACAGTGGTTGCAACAAGTTACAGTCCCACAAGTAATGTATGAGTATACCTTTTTCCCCACATCCTCGCCAACATGTATTGTTACTTGTATACTTGACAATTTCCATTGTGACTGGAGTGAGATGAAATCTTTGAGTAGTTTTGATTTGCATTGCTCTAATTGCTAGATGTTGAACATTTTTTTCATATATTTTTGACCATTTGTACTTGATTTTTCTATAATTTTAATAAAATATTTTACTACACTCAGAATTTTCAATCACTCTGAAAGATGTAATTAAGAAAACAGAATACAGACTACCTAATTAATTTGAGTGTATTTTGAGTCATACTCCATTTCTGAAATTTTTCATTATTATCTCAAAAAGAAATGATGTTCCCTTCTCTGAATTTGTGTGGGTTTGTTTAAAATGATCCCTGAAGGTTGTTTTTTTTTTTTTTTTTTTAATTTCTCTATCTGACTGCACTTAAGTGCCAAAGATAGCTATACTGTTTGTATACCTAGATAAATTATGCATCCCGACTTTATCCATATCTCAAGGGATTATCTAACCCGGAAAGTCCAGGAATGAACTTGGACATTTCCTTGACACAACTTTCCTTGATTTCAGAGGAAGTATTGAGTTATATTTTCCTGATTTCTGCATTCTGTAACCTACGCTTGCTTCTCCAGCTCCCTGGTATCAACCACTACTTCAAAAAGGAATTTTATCTGTCCTCATTATTTCCTGAGCCCCTGAGCCCCTCTTGCATATTGAGTCTATGATATAAACAGCCTCCACAATGCCTCCTGTTCTGAGCTTTCTCTCTCAAGTGAGTCCATTCTCTCATGATTATCTACTAATGTTAAGGATAAGAAGAGCTGGAGAATGTAAAGAAAGGAGTAGAATAGATGCTCATACCCACCTACGTGAATGGTAACCCATGCTAAGTCATTTTGTCTCAATAATATGATGTTCATGAACTAATCTATCATTGTACTGGGTTTAATTATTTATCCATTGTTCAGTCTATTTACCATTAGTATAATGGCTCTCTCATTTCTCCATATGGCCTCAATAAATTCTATTTGAATGACTAAATTAGAACCTCTTTTGTCCCTCCAGGCATGACATAATATATGACATCTATAAACAAGTGCTAATTATAAAACTACTTATCTTCTGTTATATAACCAGCATACTTTTATAGCAAGAAACATAGTGTTATTCAGTATTTTTTAAAAGTATTTATTGTTTCCTTTTGAAGAGAAGCTATGTAACTGTCTCCTGACTCTTTGTCATCAAATGGACCTTGTGACTTTGAATTTATAGGTACAGCAACAATAGTTTTGTAACATCCTGTTCTATCCATCACAGATTTCGAAGCATCTTGCTTTATTCAATGCTTGATATGGAAGGAGATGTTTTCCTGGCTTCCCTTGCCTTGTGATACTTGATAGTTACTCTGGCAACAGTAATCTAACTTCAGTAAAGGTCTAAAGTTGGTGTTTCAAATTTACACAATGGTTTGACATTTCAGAGTCATTTGGGAAAGTATAAGGATGTGAATGGGAATTATTTTTCATAAATGTGCAGATCAAGCTAAGAAAAGACTATTTTGAAAATACTAAGGTTGTAGTTCAGAATGACATATCACAGATGTTTAAATTTGCATCTTAATTTCTCTTGTGCCCCTTGGTTTTCTCTTTCTATAAAAAGGGTAATGATGCATTATATTTACGAGCACACACCAAGTGCAAATTGAAGTGTTTCATGAGTGAATGAGTTGACATTTTCCTGAACAAGTCTCTAAGATAGTTCTTCACAAAGAGAGTTCTTTGGTCAAATAATTATGAGATATGCTGTATACAGTGTCTTCTTTTTGGAGATTCACAATGTTTATTACCACTTTTAAGGCTGTGATTTAAAAAAAAACCCAAAATTTCTTATACCAGCACTTCTGCACTTTTTTTTTAGGTAACCCCAAGAACAGTTTAGAAAGCACTTTGGAAATACATGCAAAATATTGAGTATTTCCAAAGGTTTGAGTATGAACAAGTAAAACCAAATGAGATATTAAGAAACAATCATAGAGCTGCTGACCTTATTTTGCCAAGTAAAGACTTAAAAAGAAAACTGAATTCCACTCTCCCTTCTATTTAAAAGGAAGGGCATTTTATCACCAAAACCAGAAAAGTCAAAAGGGCAGTTAAACAATAAGGAAGCTTGGGTTGGGGATATAGCTTAGTTGGTAGAGTGTTGGCCTCACATGCACAGGCCCTGGGTTTGATCCCCAGCAACACACACACACACACACACACACAAAAAGACAGTTTTTTAAAATTAAGCATATTTAGCTTCATTTATATTTAAAAAGCTCTTATATTATGTTCAGATACATACATATTATATATATGTACATAAAAACCTTATATATTATATGTGTATATGTTATATATATGTATACATTATGTATATGTATGTATATGTACATAATATAAATTAAATGCTAGCTATGGAACCTAGGGCCTTCTCATGCTAGGCAAATGTTCTACAATTAAGCTGTATCCTCAGCCCTTTAAACAATTTTTATTGCATTATTTTTTTTCTCATTTCATTTTGGACTAATAAGAATTTAAACATGAACATGTAATACATATCCATTGTTTTTGCTTATGAAACATTTTTGCCCTTTCTATTTTACATCAGAAATCCCACTTTTCCATATGGAGAAGTCATTCAACTTGGTTTGTTTGAGAAGTTATGGGGCAGGAGTGCTTCTTGTACTCCTCAATCAAGGGATAGGGTGTCACTTGGACTAACTCAATTGAGCCCCCTATTCCCTGATCACAACCTTGGATTGTCAGTTTCCATCTTTATTATCATATGGGGAGGATTTTTTTAAAGAGGAACCTTTTTAGTGATTTTTTTTGACTGCTATGTGGACAAGAGATTGAAGAGGAAAAATGGAAGCCAGGGGATCCACTGGCTTCCAGAGGGTCATAGTATAATCCAGAAGAGAATTAATGTTGACTTAGACTAGTGGTGACAGAGGAGATGAGAATGAGTCAGGTTTGGGGATTTTTTTTAAATGACAGAGACAACAGGACTTGTTGATGGGGCAGTGAGGAAAAGAGATCAAGGAAATTCTATGTTTGGGTTTGAGTAATTGTATGGCAAGTGGAGACATCTATGTAGATTGGGGGAGGTGAAGTGTGTGTGTGTGTGTGTGTGTGTGTGTACACCTATGTACATATACTTATGTATGTACAGTTTTTCCTATGTGTCCATGGGGGATTTCTTCCAAAACACTCTATGGATACCAAAATTCAAATATCCCTAAGTCCTTTAAACAAAATGACATAGTATTTGCATATAACCTATGCACATCCTCCTTTGTATTTTAAATCATCTCTAGATTACTTGTAATACCTAATACAATTTAAACACTATGAAAATAGTTGCTGTCATGGGTTTCTTAGGTAATAGTGATAAGAAAAAAAATCATGTTCAATTCAGATGTAATTTTTTCCTGAATATTTTCTATTCAAGAGTTGGTGGAATCCATAAATGTGGAACCCATACATACTGAATACTGACTATATGTATATTATGTATATACATGTATATTTCACCTATATATTTATGTATACACATATACATACATATATATGTGCATACGTTGTCACAAAACCAGACCAGTTGATTTTATTTTATACTGGGGAAGAATAGAAACCCCCATCTATCAGTCCATATTGGATTCACCTGTTGTGTCTCAACAAAGCATAGCTGATGCAAAAGGAAAAAAGAAAACACTCCTATGCCTCACAGTCAGCGTTCTGCCAATGCCTTCATAGAGCAAGAAGTAAAACTCGACCCCTAGCTTGCTTCTTTAAATAAGTTGCCAAACATCAGTGGGAAAATGGTAATTTAAGAAGAGTAATAGTTAATCTAAGTGTAAGAATTTCATCAGATGATCTTAGACTAACATGGAAACTATAGTGTTGCTTATGCATCATTCAAGAAAGGCTTCAGGAGAAAACAGAACCATCAGCAATTTAATGGAGTTGTATGCCATTTGTGCCTGTTTCATATACTGTATTTAAAAGAGGGAATATTACCAAAGAGAAATGTAGTTAAGAAGAGAAATGAAATAAGTTCAGGCAGTCTATTTGGCAGCTGTTATTTGCATTAGATCTGGTGCACATAAGCAACCATTTCTATATAGTTTCTACTTTTCCATTTGTATATTAGTTTATCAATGCTATGAAATCAGGAGTTCAGGGACAAGCTGTCAGTAAGACTATGTTATCCCCTTTAGGAGAAATTATTCAATTTAACAGTAAATAGATGAGCATGCTGGGAAAGTTGATGGTAAATAAGACCCTGAGATGCAAGGTAATTGAATAATCATGGCATTTATTCTTGTTCAGATGTTGTAACATTCATCTTGAAGGCTTAAAATATTAAATTTCTTATTTTGCATATGTCATTGCACTCCGAATATTCTGCTCAAATGGAAACAACAGGTTCTTTAGCAGATGTGCATTAACTGATTTCCAAAATGTTTGACTTGCCACTAGCGTCATCTTTAACCATGATTCTAAGCCCCATGTCAAACTTTCCTCTTTTTAATTAAAAAGCTAAGGAGTTCTTTTTGGTTATTTTTAAAATGAATGCATATAATTATATGAGTTTTTTTTTAAAACTCATAAAAGAGCAATGAAATAAATATTGAGGACTGTGCCTGAAGCTAAAAGAAATTGGGTGCAATGTATTTTGCTGGATTGTTATTTTTTCCCCCTGGTAATTTTATGTCTGGAAATGGTTTGATTTGTACCATCTTCTAGAATGTCTTCCTCTGGCTTCCGTTTTTATTTTTTTGTTTGTTTGTATTTTGTTTTTCAGCGACCTAATCCTACAACCCTAGAGAGTAATCCTCCAGGAATCTTTTCCCCCTTTACTTCTACCTCTTCAATCTGATCCTTCTTATCTCCCAGGACAAATCTCTTGTTACCCAACAGATTAACTGATTAACTGATAATTTCCACCTACCTTTCCAACAGATTAACTGATTATTTCCACCTTCCTACCTTGGTCGAACCCTTTGATTGTAACATCCTTTCTCCCTTGCTCCACTCATCTTATTCCTAGTTTATTGAAAAATAAATTATCTCTTGAAGTCTCTCCATTCCTTCTCCTGATGGGTACCTCAATTTAACTTTCTCTTTGGATCCTCTGTATCATAGCACTTGACAGTAACCACCAGGTAGGTTTTATGAAATATCTCAGTATCAATATGTTTTGTCTCACTACCCAGACTGTGAGCCCTCAGAAATAATATTGCTTTTGATTCTTAAGTCTCTGCAATCATTCTTTGCTTTCCAACCTACCCGAATATATCTGGACCCTCAATGCCACTCACTGTGCCTGTTCATGCCCTTGCTGGTCTCCCTTTTTCTGCCATCTTGCTCACCTCTTCGGCAACAAATCTTTATTAAAACACACTGTGGTTGGCTTCTGTGGTTCCCTGCTTTCCTGGCTCCTTCTTTCTTTCTCACTGGTATCTCAGTCTCAGTCTCCAACAAAATCTCATACTAAAGTGCATCTAGTGACATGGGACCTTGTACTGTGTTCCTCCTCTGACCTCTAACTATCCCCCATCTCTAGGGGCATAACAGATGTAACACTGTAATATGAAAGCTTTGGGTACCATATATAGATGCATTCATTTCTACAAACTGAATATAAGTTCCAAACTCTTTCCGGGCAAACAACTTAATGTTAACACTTGCTGGTAAATTCAATTCAATGAGTTGATTCCTTGGTCAAAGTGATTATCATATTCCCAGTACTGATCAAAATTCACCCGACCAGAATTAGAACTGTCTGTGGTTGAGTCTGTATGGTGAAATTTATGTAACCATAGCATCTAGGAATTGAAATGGAGGGAAGGCTTCCGACCTACTTTTTAAGCACCACATGTTCCTTGCCCCTATGCTGTCTTTATCTTGAATTTCAGACAAGTAGCATTCAACATGACCAATGCCAGTTAGTCAGGCTCACAGGTGATATTAATCTTTGTGGTGCTTTTACAAAGGAAAGCCATTTCCTCTCATTGAGCCAATTAGCATAGGTTTGCACTAACTTAATAAATTATATATCTGCTATTATATTTGATACAATCCCATGGCTTCAAGTGCCATTAGTATGTTAATTATTTTAAAATTTCTATATTTTTCAATATAAAAATTGACAATTGTAGTTGGATATCTGATTTAAAATTTAAGTTTAATAAAGCCAGTTCTTGATCTTGTCCCCTCACCTTCATCCCCAAATCCTTTTTCCTTAGTCCATTCATGAATGTCTTCTAAGTCCATTCACTTAATATTGCACCACAGAATCCTTTTGATTTTCATCACGGTACTTGATAATATATGGAATTATTTTATTTATTCAAAGGTTACTATTGTCCATCTTGTCTTATTATAATGTAAGTGCCACCACTTACTGGCTCACTGATAGCTTTTTAGTCACCAAAGTAGTGCCGAACAGATAGAGGACACTCAATAAAAAATACTAGAATAAATTCATAATTCTGTGTTCTGTAGGAAAATGCCTCACATTTATTTAGTCAACCAATATTAAATATTTTCTGTGTGTGAGGCACTCCAAAAAATACTGGGGGAACAAAATATAAGAAACATGTCATATTGTGATTCAGATAGAGCAGCAGGCTGCCTTCACTTCCAGAAAACATAGTGCATTATCAGTTATATGTATAGTATAGATTTTATGAATCAACTGCTAGCTTTCTGAGCATTTGGGTTCTGCATTCCTCTTCAGTACTTCTATCATCTAATTGAATTCATTGGAAATGATTCTGGGGATAAATGTGTTCTTTTATATATTCTCTATTAAAGAATAACCTTCTAGAATTTTCTATTTTTGTACATACTTCATCTCTAGTCTTCCAGGAATACAGAACAAAGACAATCCTCAGTCCTCACATTAGTTTTATTGACATTGAGCAATGTGTAGCTTCCTACACAGCCCAAAGGGCCCGAGACACTCAGCTGGTTATACAGCATGAACCCACAGTCAGTCTTTGATTTCTGATCTCACCTTTCTAGCTGTGTGACCTTAGGCAATTGGTTGAACTTCTCTTTGTTTTACTTTTCTTGGCTGTAGAGGAGATAATGAAAGCATCTAAAGGATTGTTGTAAAGATTAAAATGCAGAATACATGTTAAGGCCCTTGGATCAGTCATGCATACCTAGTAAGCATACAATAAGGCTTAGATAGCACTGCATAATTACTACCACTTTCTTTGTATTTTGCTGCTGCTACTGGTACTTCTATTGCTAAACCCTGGCTATCCTCTTCAATACCATTATGTATTTGAATTTTCTTTAAAGTTAGTACATTGTTTGGAAATATATTAAAGATTTGGCCCATAGGTTGTGGCACTATTGGGAGGTGGTGAAACCTTCAAGAGGTGGGGCCTAGTAGTAGTAATTAGGTAATTGGGGATGTGCCCTTGAAGGAGATATTAGGACCCCAGCCCCTTCCTGTTTCTCTTTGCTTCCTGGCTTCCATAAGGTGAGAAGCTTCCTCTTCTACCACGTGGTCCCTCCAGGATGTGCTGACTTACCACAGGCCCAGGAGCAAGAGGGCCAACCAACCATGAACTGAAACCTCCCAAACTGTAAGCCAAAATAAATCATTCTTCTTTTTAAAGTTAATTATTTCAGGAATTTTGTTATAATAACCTAAAACATAGCTAGTATTTGCAATAACTTGTTTGCATTTGAGACCAAAATTACATGACCTCAAGTACTTTGCCTTCTATAAATTAAAAGTTGTCTTCTCTACCAGGGGGTAGCATTTACTCATTCTGATGGCATTTTAGATGAACTCATAAGAGAGGCTGAAACACATTAGCCTCAGAGGCAAACTCCCAGGGACTCAATATACTGAAAGCTATTGTAGTACTTAAAAGTTTCTAAAATCAGTAGCTCTCAATAGGAATTTATCAAAAATTAAAATGGAATGAAATTAGCATTTTAATTTGCAATCAGCAGTCTCTCTGACTTATTCTAGCTCTTGATAAAGGGGTGAGAGTAACACATTTGCCTTTCTAATATGGGCACAATACAAAACAGTCCTAAATTATCCACAGTTAAAATTAATACATAACTATTTCAAATCAATGAGCTGCAAGGTCTTTTTGAGCATTGATACACATCTCTCTCCACGATTTCCTTTGTTCTCTGTATGCATGTGTTAGTTTCTGTGGCCAACCTTGACTTTCTGTTCTACAATATAGCATCCTTAAGCCTATTTAATGACATTTAGATTTTATTTGTCTTTAAAATAGTCCATTCACATTTCTTTCTTGTAAGTAATAGTAATAGAATAAAATTATTCAGAAATGTCCCTGGCATACCAGCCTATCACACTTCAAAAGGCTTGTGCTTTCTGTTGGGTAGTTAAGAGTGGACAAAAAAAACAGTCCAGGCAGTGAGAGCATTCTGCTTCCATTCAGCCACAAGGAAACAGAGTAAGTGAAAACCTCAAGTGCCATTACAGTGATCTCCCGAGTTTGCAGGATTATTTAGAGCTACTGCCTGGGTCCATATCTTTTTGACATGACATGCGTCATCAATGAGTCTCTCCATAATTACAGCTTTTGGCTTCTGAACACGTGTTCTTATTATGTGAGGGTTTTGGACTTAACATGCTTCCTAAATCCCTGCAAATATGTTCTTTTCCTTTGAAGTAGACTGATTCAGATGGGGGACCTCTAAAACTTGTCTGCTTAGATTCTAGTCAAGGCTCTACCAGTTATATTGGGTAAATTATTTAATCTCTTTGAGTTTTGTCATATTTGAAATAGTTATTTAAAAATCACTGTTGGATATGAGAAGATGACAAAGTAGATTTGTCAGCAACCGTCAATTCCTCCATGACCCAGAATCAAAATAGTGACAGAACAGCTGACCAGAGATGTTGCTGAAAGAGTAAATACTTCAAAACTCAGTATTCGGTGGCTTGAGACTTGGAAAGGCTTGAAATTTGGTTAATAACAGAGAACATAAGAATTCCTTGACTTTGAACTCTGACCAAGGTGGGCCACAGGGAAGGAGTATCAAAAGAGAAAGAGGAAGAGCCAAAACTCACAATATGGCTTTTGTAACAATAGTTGGAAAGAAAAAGCACACTGAGTTAAAATGGGACAGGAGCTTTAAAGATAATGAAGAAGATCTTACACTTCAGCTCAAATTTTTTGCAGAAAGTCATTTTGTATAGACCACAGCTAGCCAGTCTTCCCAGGAGAAATTAAATCGATATAGCATCTTCCCACCTTCAGAGAGTAACAAATCCATAAGGAATGCCTCTGGAATGGGTTATCTGAGTAATCCATCTAGAAAGACCTTGTAGAGAGATAACTGCTAGCTGAAGGTCACTGAAATTTCCTCCTCCTTGTCCTGGACAAGGGGAGTGGGGTAGAACTGACCCTATGGCAAGAGAATTCCAGGGAAAGCTAACCCCAATCCAGTGTTCCTCACAGGCATGGGCTGCAGGAGCTCAAGCAAAGATGGGCCACATGACACCCGCCCTGGTGACAAAATAAAACCCCTGTCATCCGCAGCAATCATGGTATATGTTTCTGTGCCACAGGCTGCCAACAGAGAGTCTGCATTTGCAGACCTCACAGTTGTAGACACCCACCAAGCACTTTTATATGGCTGCTACCAAGAAGCCCTGACAGAGGGGAGTACCTACAGCAGCCCTGCACCCCCACACCCAACAGAAATGGTCTGCAGATGCAATGCCCACCAAACATGCAGACTTGGGCCTCTGGACTGACTAAAAAGCATCAGTGACTGGATGAGAACTACGGCAACCAGGGAGGTGGCTCCTCATCCCAGCACCTCTCAGATGGTCCATACTTGTGTGTGACAGAGTTGTGATTTGACACAATTCTCATTCAGATACATGGACCCATAGAAGACATTTTCTTAAGATAACTCCAAGCAGCCATAAGACATTATTGAGCCTATTAAACATGGTACACCCCACAAATGGGCTTATAGAGGAGCATTCCATAGCTAACCACTCCTCAGTATGCCCCAAAACAAGCCCACTGACCTGAACCTGTCCCCTCCAGAAGGCGAAAAAGCCCTGTGCTTTCCATGGGCACCACTTTGTCTAGGTCACAGTACCTCTACCTTAGACTGACACACCCCACCTACTCTGAAATATACAAGGGGGAGCACACATTATGATTTCATAGCACTGGGTACACAGCTTTTCTTCAGGACAGCATACAACACTATAATCCCTAACTAGCTATTAAGTTACAGTTAGAGATCATCTTCTCTAACCCAACAGAAGGCTAGCAGATGACTGGACACACAAGATTATAGGGGACTTCCTAGAATTTTATCTGAGGTGTGCTAGTATGATCACTACCCCCATACCCAGGAAAATTTAGAGTTAAAACTGAGGAGTGGTGGCTACCTTCTAATGATCCTGAGTCCTGATTAAATCCAAATCAAGAAGATTAAATAGGAAATTTCCCAACCTTAAATAGTTGGCATGGAATATCATAAGTATCAGTACTGTCAGTTTTGATCTTATAGCTGTCACTTTCCTGTTGAATTGATAGGTGGTATCTTATATTTGATATTGCAGCTCTCCACCCAATTGATTGTATTTCTTCTAAATTTTAAAGCATTAAATGGAATCATTATTTTTCACTTTCTCTTCAAGCTCAGGTTTATACTTGCTCTTCTTAGTCTCTCTTTTCCCTCTTGTGTTACCTGATCCTGTCTCTACCCCACTCACCGTTTTCTTCTTCTTTGTATCTAGTTTCTGTTATAGTTTAGATATGAAGTGTCTCCAAAAAGCTTATATGTTAGACAATACAAGAAATTTTATAGGTGAAATGACTGGATAATGAGAGACTTAACTTAATCAGTGCATTTATCTAGTTGTGTGGATTAACTGGGTGGTAACTTTAGGCATGTAGGGTGTGTCCGGAGAAAGTAGTTCATTGGGTGTATATTTTGGGGGTATTTTGTCCTTGGTGTGCTCAGCAGTTTCTCTGCTTTCTGATTGTCATTATTTGAGCTGCTTACCTCCTACACTCTATCCCATAATGATGTTCTGACTTACCTTTGGCCTAAAGCAATGGAGTTGACCATCTATGGACTGAGACCTCTGAAACTATAACCCTCAAATAAACTTTCATGCTCTAAAATTGTTCTTGTTAGGTCTTTTGGTCAGAGCAGAAAACAACAACAATTAAAAAAAAATAACCCTGACTAAAACAGTTTCTATTATTTTTTTCTCTCTTTTCTTTATTCTTTATTTTTCCCTCTTTCTCTCCTTTTCCTTTTCAACCCTTATATAGTTTAATAGTAATTATGCTATTTTTAATGACTAGTTTATTAATTTATTTAAGAACGTTATTGGAAATTGAGATTTGGATTAGAGAAATTGTGCAGAACATTTTCAATAAGACTTTTTTCCTAAGATTTGCTGGTATATGGCTTTGTTCCAAAGCAAATGCAGTTAATACAATTTACAGATTTCTCTCAAAGTGGTGCTAGACACTGTAAAAACCAGTAGGTACATGATGAGTAGCAATATCAACAGTTAGATGTTTTCCCAGCCTGATAAACTTAAAAGAAGGAAGCTTACTAAATAGTAGCATGCATAAAAGTGAAGACATAATCATCCCAGCAGATGGTTAAAAATATGAAAAACCAAGGGAACAAGTCAATCTTAATAGCCCACAAAACTTCAACAACTGATCCCATTGGAGGAAATGTCAGAGCAAGCATTTAGAAACTTTATAGTTAATATGACCAATAAACTAAAAAAAAAAAGACCTAAGAAATGAACTAAGAGAAAATACAGGAAATGAAAGAACATTTCAATAAAGGGATAGACATTTTGGAAAAAGAACAAAGACTCCACATACCAAATTAAAAACTCATTTGGAGGCATTATGAATAGGTTAGACCACAAAGAAGACAGATTTTCAGACCTTGAAGAAAAGGTATATAATCTTGAAAACATAATCAGCAATAAAGAAACTATGATAAGAGACCGTGACCAGAATAATGTTTTCCCAGACAAATCTGGGAAAACATTAAGAGACAAAATATAAGAATCACTGGTTTAGAAGAAGGCATCAAAATATAAACTAAAGTAATTCACAACTTTTTCAGTGAATTAATATAAATTAATTTCCAAAATGTGGGAATGAGGTCGAAATCCAAATAGAGGAGATATTTAGACCCCAAATAGTCAAGATCAAGAAATATTCTCCACAGATCATGTTATAATTACAATGTCTTAACAGAGAATCATGATAGAATTTTAAAAGCCACAAGAAAAAAACAAAAACAAAAAACATCAGGTCACATTTAGAGTGAAGCCTATTAGACTTGTGTTCTCCCATGCCAGGCTCTAAAATCCAGCTAATGGTTGCCAACCATGATTGCTATATTCAACAAACTATCAATGATAAGCAAATCAAAGATAAGCAGGAACTGAAAGAATTCATGACTACAAAGTCCACACTACAGAAAATGCTTACTGAAATATGCAGAAGGAATGAAGAAAAATAAACAACAGATCCTGCAAATGACTGAATCCTAATAGAATAGTAACCAAGTAAAAGACAGCATTAAACATTAATGCATTAAATATTGCATTAAGCATTATAAGTAAATTCAATTTGCAGGAAATGTAAGTCATGTTTCTATAATAACGCTGAATGTAAAATGGCCTCAACTGTTCAGTTAAAACACATGGACTTGCAGAGTGGCTTAAAAACAGGACCCAACCCTAAGTTTCTTATAAGATACTCACCATACAGGCAAAGACATCCATAGGCTAAAGTGATAGGTGAGAGAAAGATATACTATGTAAAAGAAGACCAAAAACAAGCAGGAATAGCTACTCTTACATCTGACAAAGTAGATGTAAAGCCAAAATTTATCAGAACAGACAAAGAAGGTCATGTCATATTGGTTAGGCAACTATCCAACAACAAAATACAATCATTATAAATGTTTATGTCCAAAATATCAGTGTACTTACTTATATAAAACAAACCCTAGTTGATATAAAGGCTCAGATAGACCTCAATATAATAATACTATGTGACTTCAACACACCTCTCGCCAACAGATATATCATCCAGCCATAAATTAAGTAAAGACTCTTTTTTTGAGAGAGAGAGAGAGAGAGAGAGAGAGAGAGAGAATTTTTTTAAATATTTATTTTTTAGTTTTCGGCAGACACAACATCTTTGTATGTGGTGCTAAGGATTGAACCCGGGCCACATGCATGCCAGGCAAGCGCGCTACCACTTGAGCCACATCCCCAGCCCAAGACTCTTTAAATATAAAAAAAGTACTATTAATCAAATGTACTTAATAGACATCTTTAAAATATTTCACACACCAACAACCAAATTCACTTTCTTCTCATCTACATATGGAACCTTCTACAAAACAAACCATTTTTTAGAAAACAAAGCAAAACTTAAAAATTAAAAAAAAATTGAGATAATTCTTTGCATCTTATCAGATCCTAATGGAATGAAATTAGAAATCAACAATGAGATGAAGAAAACAGAAGTCATTTTAACACATGGAAATTGAATCATATTCTCTTAAAGGAATGTTCTCTTAAAAATCCTAGAAAGGGAAGAAGAAGCTAATTTCAAAAAAAAAAAAAAAACAGTGGAAGACCAGAAATAATTAAGATCAGAACCAAAATTAATGAAGCTAGAACTTAAAAAAACAATACAAAGGAACAATGGAACAAAGAGTTGGTTCTTTTAAAAGATAAATAAGATTTGTATACTGATAGCCAAATTAACCAAAGAGAGAGAAGATATAAATCAATAAGAGATTGAAAAGAAAATATCATTGCAGACATCACAGCAATCCAGAAGATCATTAGGAACTATCTTGAAAATTTATATTTCAATAAATTGGGAAATTTATAAAATATTGACAAATTTCTAGACACATATGACTTACATAAATTGAACCAAGAGGATTCAAAAAACCTAAACAGACCAAGATCACACAATGAGATTAAAGTTGTAATTAACCATCTTTCAAGAAAGACAACCCCTCCCAGGATCAGATGGATTTTCAGCTGAATTCTACCAGACCATTAAAGAACAACTAATGCCAATCCTCCACAAATTTTTCCATGAAATAAAGAAGAAGGGAACACTCACTAATTCTTCGAAGCTGGTATCAGTAAAATCAAATAAAGACACAACGCAATAGAATAATATACCTTATGAACATAGGTGCAAATATTCTTAACAGAATATCAACAATCTGCATTTAAAAACATATTAAGAAAATTGTATACCATGATCAAATTGATTTCATCCTAGGGAGACAAGTTTGGTTCATCATAAGCAAATTAATAAATGTAATATACCATGTAAATTAACTTGAGGACAGAAATCACATGATCACCTCAATAGATGCAGAAAAAGCCTTTGACAAAATTCATCACCAAACTTCAGTTACCATTAATGGTAACAATAATGAAGATATTAAGGATAAAAAAGAAGTTACCTGAACATCTTAAAGTCTGAATATGACAAACCCAAAGCCAGCATCATACTGAATGGAAAAAAAAAACAACAAACTAATAGCATTTCCAGGAGCTAGACACATTTCCACTCTCACAACTCCAATTTAATATAGTTCTTGAAATCTAACCAGAGTAATCATACAAGAGAAGTTAATTAAAAGTATACAAATAGGAAAAGGAGAAATCAAATTATCTTTGTTTACTAGGGAAATGATCCTATACTTAGAAAACTCACAAACTCTACCAGAAGACTACTAAAGCTGATAAATTCAGCAAAGCAGCCGATTACAAGATCAACATACAAAAATCAATATCTTTTCTATACTCCAATAATGATCTTCTGAGAAATAAATTGGAAAAACAATATAAACTACTGAAAGAAGATTCCTGAGTGTTGCGTCTTCCTTGCGGGCAAGAAGTCGCGACATAGGGCTACGGTTATGGT
The DNA here is from genome assembly GCF_001458135.2 of Marmota marmota marmota. NCBI lineage: Eukaryota > Metazoa > Chordata > Mammalia > Rodentia > Sciuridae > Marmota > Marmota marmota. The sequence continues at coordinate 15,882,155 of NW_026000016.1, read as the reverse complement.
TAGGTTAGNAAAAAAAAAAAAAAAAAAAAAAAACTGGGGAATAAATATAACCAAAGAAGTGAAAGACCTCTACAGTGAAAATTACAGAACACTAAAAAAGGAAATTGAAAGTTGGAAATACTTCCCATATTCGTGGATAGGCAAAATTAATATTGTCAAAATGGCCATATTGCCTAGACAGTTATACAGATTCAATGAAATCCTCATTAAAATACCAATGCCCTTCTTCACAGAAAGAGGAGAAGTAGTCTGAATATTCACATGAAAGAATAAAAGACCTAGAATGGCCAAAGCAGTGATTCTGATGGCTTCACAATACCATATCTCAAATCATACTACAGAGTTATTTTAAGAAAAACAGCAAAATATTGGCATATAAACAGATATGAAGACCAATGAAATACAAGACTCAGAGACAATTACACATAGATACGGTCATCTGATCCTCGACAGTAGTGCTGAAAACATACATTGGAGAAAAGGGTGTCTTTTTAACTAATGGTGCTGGGAAAGCTTAGCTATCAGGGAAATGAAAGCCAAAACTACACTAAGATTTTACCTCACTCCAGTCAGAATGACAATCATCAAATGTACAAATAACAATAAATGCTGGCCTGGATGTGGGGAAAAGGGTTTACTCATGTCTTGTTGGAGGGACTGCAAATTAGTACAAACACTTTGGAAAACAGTGTAGAGATTTCTCAGAAGACTAGAAATGAACCCACCATATGACCTCAGCCACCCTGCTCCTTGGTATTTATCCAAAAGAACTACCATCAGCATACTGTAGAGATACATGCATTCCTTATAGCAGTGCAATTCACAGTAGTCAAGTTATGGAACTAGCCTAGGTGCCTCTCAATAGATGAATGGATAAAGAAAATGTGGTATATATACACAATGGAGTTTTAGTTATAAAGAAGAATGAAATTATGCCATTTTCTGGTAAATGGATGGAACTGGAGAACATCATTGCTAAGTTAAATCAGCCATACTCATAAAGGGTCAGATGTTTTTTGTCCTATGTGGAAGGCATGGAGAAATAAGGAGTTGTTTTTTTTTTTTTTTAAGTGTCTCATGCAAATAGAGGAGAGGACAATGGAGTAGAGGAAGGAGATAAAGGGAGGAGGTGAGGGATGCAAAAGGGAAGGAAATATGAAATAAAAGTGACCAAATTATGTTGTGAGTATATATGAATATATCACAATGAATTCCATTTTATATATGACTATAATGCTCCAGTTTAAAAAATTAATAGAAGGCAGACAAATACAAGAGAGGAAGAGGATGGGAGGAGGGAAGGGAAGGGGGTAGTACTGGGAATTGAAATGGAGCAAATTATGTTACATGTATTTATGAATATGTCAAAATCTTTTAAAAAAGCACTGGCAACCCCCAAATGATGTAAAACAGGAAAGATTTTATTCAAGGCTATTGAAATAGAGAGGGAAAACACAATGTAGTCAGAACTCTTACTGAAACAGAGTAGGAGAGATTTTTAGAGCTGAGGGTGAGGATATCAGTGTTGGCAAATTGGCCTTACTTGAAAGAAAGAAAAGTGAAGCTTTTGATATCTTTGTGATGGGGGGTAGTTTTATAACTGCGAACAAGCCAGGAATGTACATAACCTTCCATAGACACGAGGAAGCACTAACCTCATAGATGACTAGTTTTCAAAGGGATGGAACTCTCAAGTCCTTGAGCAAGACAGTTGTAAGTTGCAAAACTGGTAAAAGACTTTTTAAAAAAGGCTTACAGATCAACAGAGTAGACACAGAATTTACAATTACAAGTTTTCTGAAGTGTCATCTATGACAAGAGAAGTCGGGGACTCGGAGTCAGTAAGAAGTCTTTTTAGTTTAGTCAGGCTGAGGAAAAGGTTCAGACCATCTTGGTCAGCCGTTATATCTCATTGTAATGTTGTAATGTTTAAATGAGTAAAAGTATGTAAATGGTTTAAAACAATACCATAATTGCTCAAAAAAGTATTAGTATCATTAATGATTGGTAGCATATCCATGGTCTAGTGCTAAATCTAAATTTCTAAAATTTAAATGTCCCTGAAATATAAGTTCGTTGCACTGTTACAAATGCTAGCCAGAAAAGGACCAGGCCTCCGCACGAATTCTGTACCTAACAACTGGAAGGCTTGATTACAGTTTGAAATATGTCTGCTGGTTCTAAAAACCAGGAGCATTTTTATAACAAACACTTGGGAAATGAAACATAAATAGTTTGCACTAAGCTGACATTGATGGTAGATAAGAGGGTGGGGAAATACAGTGTTAGGATAGCAGGACAGTTCATAAAGAAAGGTACTTATTGCTTTGGGATTGGTTGGTATATGTAGGATGGGAAGTTCATATGTAAACAGGAGATAGTGGCACCTGGGACTCAGCCTTGGAGTTTTAAGTCAAGGTTTTAACATTCATGCAGGAATGTGAACTATTGTTTTGTTGGTTTCAGCCAGTGGTGTTAACTTTTTCTTCCCCCAAACTACTACATCCTTCTGCCTTTGTAATTAAATTTAGAGCACCTCAGAAATTTTCTTTTATCAAGGGCATGGGGCTTGGAATCAGATAGACCTACCCATAAATTTTTATTTGGTGATACCACCAGCAAGTTACTTAACCTCAACCTGAGTATGTGTGATATGAGCTTGAAAGTACCTAATATAGCTATCGCAGATGAGTTAAGTCTTAACTATTAAAGGCCTAGCATATGAGTTCTCAATCCATGGTATTTTCATCCTTGATGCCTGATCTTCATCTAAGACTGCTGCCTTGACAGCATAGCAGAACATGTAGCAATCAGAAATAACCTAAGAAGCAACTTATTGTCTTCCCTATGGCTGATTTTCACCCACCTCTACCCTAGGTGAGCCAGGTGCTCAGTGGCTCATCCTTTCCCTTCACTTTCCTCAGGTTGGACAAAGAACATGCTTCTGTTTTAAAAATAAACTAGGGATATCAGGGTGGGCCACCAAGTGGTTAATGTTTATTGGTAGTGAAAACTAATGAAATGGTCCTTTATGAGAAACAATAATGGCATATTACCATTATCTGTTAGAAATGTTTCTTCACATATTTTTAATAGCAAGTAAAACTAGTTATATCTCAGTCAATAGTCTACTCTCCTAATTCCTTTCTTTATCTTTTATGTAGAAGTTATGAATAGAGAATCTAAATGTGTCCACATATCCCTCTGTCAATGAAGACCTGGTTCTTATTCTATGAATAAATAGTTTTGTGCATCCATTCTTTGACACACAGTGCAATATGCCATAGCTGTGCACCAGTCAGAGGTGTGCTTGCTGTCAAGATGCTATGCATATATTCAGAAGCAAAGCATTATGTCCAAGAGAGTATCCAAACATTTTGAAAATGAATTATAGATCTTGGAAGCAAAAACAGAAAGCTGAATTTTGAAACAACTTCTTTTGTTTATTTAGAAATGGATTTTTTTTTCTCTTTGCTGTCCTCTGTACCCAACCCTTCACTCACCCCTGGCATGTGCACTGAACCCGTGATGAATGAAACAGCAAACCTGCTTTTCACAGTAGAATGAAGACTCTCAGACAGCTGCTGCTGTTACAGAAGGTAGCTAAATGTAAACTGCTCATTGTTACTCATTCATGTAAAATAGAACTTCTTTGGCTCTAGAGACTTGAAATTTGAGAAAGAAAATATGAAGACAAGGCAGTACAGTTATGTTGCCAGCACTAATAGGGAGCTCTACCATTGCTGTGAGCCTTTCCATCAGCATTTCTAATTAAACTGTAAACATTAACTAGATTCCCTTTTTGTCTTAAATTCCCCATTTGCAACACAAGAACCATAGTATTCACTTCTTTTCTATGGGATGATCCCAAATTGCCTCTGTGGATAAAATATTGTGTTTTGAGCTACTTGAGGGGAAAGCAGTAAGTTGATGCAGCTAATTTAGTTCATGCATTTTAGAGGGTTGAATGGCATTCCTGCCCTGAATAATATGTCCATACCTTTCCTTCAGAGCTGGTGAATATGACCTTACTTGAACAAAGAGTCTTCACTGATGGAATTAAATATCTCGATGAGATCATTCTGGATTATATGGGGTGGGTCATAAAACTGAAAAGGACAAATGTCCTTGTAAGAGATAAGAAAGGAAAAGACTGGAAAGGCCACCTGAAGACTGAGATAGAGATTGGAGAGATGTAGCCAACAAGAAAGACAAAAATAGAAGCTGAAGAAGCAAGAAAGGATTTTCCCTGAAGGCCTGTGCAAGAAGTGAGGCCCTGATAACACCTTGATTTTTTTACTTCTGTTGTCCAAAACTGAGAGAAAATAAATTCCTATTTATTTAAGCCATCAATTTTATAGTAATTTTCATCACAGCCCTAGAAAACTTATACATGCATATTATATTGATTAGACTACATCACGGGAAACAGCAATTCAATGGATTATTCTATTTTGTTCATATATAGCCTGTGAGGCAGCCAATTGACACATTGTTATAAAATAAAAATCATTTAAGGATAAAAATATGCCAAATTGATATTACTCTCCGTCAAGTGGGTAAATAAATAATTTATCTTAATTGAGTCAAACGGATTACTTGGCATTAGAGGGGATCAGATAGCATCAATCAATTCCCCACTTCCTGCTAAGCTCTTATAGATGCCATTAGAAGTTTCCCTTTTACAGCAACTTCATAAGGCAACTCATTTTGTACTCATTTCTGTCGTATTCAAACCAAGACAAAGAAAAAATATTGTAGGAAACCAGAGAAATATAAAACATACCTGATCTACAGAGGAACTTGCTTAAGCGTATACCAGACTTCACATGAGAAATTATGTCATCAGGGGCTGGAGTTGTAGCTCAGTGGTAGAGCATTTGCCTATCGCATGTCAGGTACTAGGTTCGATCCTCAGCACCACATAAAAATAAATTAATAAAATAAAGGTATTGTGTCTACCTACAACTAAAAATTAAAAAAAAAATAAAAGAAATCATGCCATCAGAAGAGCATTTAGTGAAATGTTTGAATTATTTCAAGAAAAATCTGCCAACCTATAGTTCCACGTCTAGCTAATTTATGCATCACAGGTGACAAAGAAAAACTCTCAGACAAATAAAAAGTGAGGGAATTCATTGCCTGCACACCTTCAAGAAATGTCAAAAGAAGTTTCTAAGAATTTAAAATGGTATGATCATAGGTCAGAAATTTGCTATATGTAAATGGTGAGCATCAGAAAAGGAATAAATGAAGGTAAAAGATTCTTATTCTTAATTGACCCAAAATACAACTTTTTAGAGAAACTAGTAATGATATCTTGGGTGATACTGGTATGTGGAGCAGTGAATTAAATGACAGCAGTGCCACAAGGAAAAGGAAGTTGTCAGGTATCTGCTATCAGTTACCTGCACTTCTGATAAAGTAGTTGTAGTATTATTTGATAGTAGATTTAGATTATTTTAAAATGTATATAATCAGTCCTGGAAAAACACTGACAATGTTATAAAAATCAGCATGAAATATACAGAAGAGAGTAGGTAAAATACAATCATATAGAAATCTCATTTAAAAAAAACAGAAGTCAGTAAAAAAAAAAGCATAAATAACAAACTCAAAAAGTAATGTTTTCTAGGTGCAATGATGTTAGATTTTTATTTGAATAATATATCAACTATCAACTTTGTCAATAATACAAACATGCCATATAAAGATATTGCCAGACTATTTAAAAATATGTTCTGAAAATATGAATTTAAATATGAAGACTCAGATAAGTGCTACATACAAGAAATTCTAGTCCCATTTTTCTCCCTAGCTTGATATATATATCAAGCTTGCAGTCATGTAAGCTTCTGGAGCTCATTTCCTTGTTTTGTTTTGTTTTTTTCTGGAGAAAAAGATTATTTTGGCTCACTGTTCCAGAAGAAGTTTAGTACATGTTCTGGGCCCAAGGTGAGGCAGAACATCATTTAGTACCGTTGATAAGTGCAAGACAATTATTTAATCCAAAATTTAATCCAAAAGGGTTGGTACAAGAAAGATGCTTAGAAGCAGAGAAGGGGGAAGGGACCACAGGTAAGATGCATCCTTCCAGGACACACCCCAGTGACCCACCTCCTCAAGCCTAAGGTTACTACCCAGCCAGCCCATTCAGATTAGGCTGGACTGATAAGTTACAGCTCTCACAATCCAATCATTTTACCTCCAAACATTCCTGCATTAACACAGGAGCTTCTGAGGTACACGTCATATCCAAACCATTACATGCCCTAATACGTAGCTCAGGTCTCAGAATATGAGAGAAGCTTTATAAGCATATGTGGAGGGAAAGAATGAGCAGATGCTAGTAGGCAGATGTTGTTAGGAAATTTAAGTTTAAGATTTTAAGTTGCTGTTAATGTTTCATTAAACTAACAAAACCTATTGAAAGACCAAAATTATTTCCCTCTTCATTGGAAAAGTCTGGTCTTAGATTTTGAAGGAAGAAAAATTGTCAATTCTGTTGTCTTTCGTGATCTGCAGCCCCCTATTGGTGAGGAATTTGGAAGAAAAAGACACTTGTCCATTTCTGGCAAGGAGAGCAACCGGCACAGACCCCCAAAAGTAATTTAAAAATCAATTCAAATAATTCAGAATGAGTGTTTTATTTTTTAATCCCACAAAACTGAAACTATCACTTACATCAGTTTCAATAGCAATAATAATTAGAAACCAATTTGTAATAATTCTTGAAAACACTATGAGCATAAAACAAAATGGAAAGAAATAACTGTGAAAACCATGAAGTGTGACTAAGTGTGAGAAAAATGAAACCCAGCATCAAAAGTGCATGTACTTCAATGTAACCATAATCTTGCTATATACTTTTACTTCATTTCCTTGTTTTTATGGTAACATTTTTGCTGAGGAATTTACAGCTGGCTTCATATGATATAGGCTCCAACTCTCTGTTTTCCATTTTATACCACTCTAAAAACAATTTCCACCAATAGTCTTGTGATACAGTTCTACCAGATTCTATGTTAGTCATTTTTAGTTGAGTATTTTTCTAATAACATATACACTATCTATTGTAGTGAAAGTCACCAAACTTCATAATTATCCAACTGAAAGGAAGCTATAACATGGGAAATTAGAATAAATCAGTTCTGATCTGCCCTGATTCTTCTAACAGATATCTCGACACTGGTCACTGAAAAGAAAAAAAAAAAAATGTTTTTTAAAAGGTTAAAGTGGCTTTTAATAAAATTATTCTAAATATATAACTGCTATTTCTTTAATTGGATTAATTTAAATAAATTCACCTGATAATGATGGTAAAAACAATTCACTAAAACTTTGAGGAAATTAACATACAATAGGGAAATGACATTTAGTACCACTGATCAGTGAAAGACAATTATTTAATCCAAAATTTACTAGGTTATAAACTTTCTGAGAAGTAATTTCAGCTCAAAGTGTATTTTCTGGTTCCAAATATCCTTGAAATCAGGCTATGTTGGTCACTAGGATAAAGGTTTTTTTTTTTTTACATATTAGATTTTTAAATTGTGCAAGTTACAATTAGGCAAATTAATTACATTTTTCTTCTTTAGGAGCTAAGATGTTGAAAACTCTAACCCTGAGAATGAGAAGTTGCATTGAACGATTTCTGCATTATATTTTGTCATCTCAGCTGTAGCAGAACAGTCAGCCTAAGAAGTACTTAGCAGATTAGCATAATGAAGCAAAATTGAGGTAAAATTAAAATGAGTCATTGAGTCCTGGCTTTTCCCCAGCTTCCAAATGATTGATTTAGAAGATCTTGGACTTTTCATGAGTGCCTAAAGATGAAAGAATGTAAAACTCCTTGAAACTATGGAATTTTAGATTTAGAGATATCTAAATCATGAATAATGAACATGGGAGAACTTTTCAACTCTCAATTCAAATATAAAAGAATGAAACCTAGCCATTTTAAGAACCATATTCCACTCTATCTCCCTATTTCTAATCTGAATCAACTTCTTAATGATTTCATTAAAAATGCTGCCTTTCATGCAAGTGTTGGAGACTTCTTTTCCCTACATGGGGTTTCTTCTCAGTCTGCTGAAAAACCTCCTCATTCTTCAAGGCCAGCTGAAATGCCTTTCTGGTCACCAGAGATAGCAATGATTTGTTTCTTCTCAAGATGTTCATAATTCCTTCTACCTCTCGTATGGAAACTTTTAACTGTAGTTGTTCATGGGAATCTTCTCTCCTTTGATTACAGACATCCAAGTGTCACCGAACTTCCTGGAACATAGTAATTATTCAAAGAATATTGATGGATAAGTTAAGCAGTTTTCATGTTTTAGCAAATGACTGTACACTTACATGGCTGGCCCAGTAATTTCTGCTGTCTAAATTTCACCATCCTGTGACATTACTGGGCCTCAGAAAAATGACTGGAAAGAACTCATGGAAGATCAATTTTGTAGATAGCCTACAGACAAGTAATGCAGTATACGTTGGTCCAGTGGATTTAAAATTTATGAAGTGTCCTGTAAACCACTACTATTTAAAATTAGACCTATAGATAACATTGTATAAAGGTAAATATCATCAAAATATATGTAGATATTATTTAGAAAATGCTACCTGATTTTTGGGTAGAATCACATTTTATGTAGGTATAAATGTAGAGCATACATTGAAAGAGACACTTGATTTTACAGGGAAGGTGCTGTTAGGCTTTCTAGTTTTTGCATTTTATGATGTAAAATTTGAAAAACACAAAATGAAAGATTGTGAAAGAGAAGTTGTTTTCACAAAGAGAAGGTGAACACATAGGCTTGGTGATGTGAATCTGATATTTGACAGCTCAGTTTTTTTTTTTGTTTTTTTTTTTGTTTGTTTTTTTAGAAACAGTGTTCTATTATCTGGAACAAACCATCACCACTGTTTCTGAAGTGAATATCTGATGCTAGCTAGTGAGGTTACCTGAGAAGGACATTGTCCTTGTAGCTTCTGCTTGTGGGAATTTTACTGAGGGTAGAATTTAAAAACATTAATTACATTATCAAGCTGAAAGCTCCCATTAATATGCTGTCTCTCAGCAGTACCATTACCTTGCTTTGTCCCCTCCTGTCATTATGTCTTACTAACATGATATGGTGGAGTCATTTTAATTATGTAGCATGACACTGAGGAATAGGATGTAGGTAACATCTCCATTGTTTCACTTTTAGGTGACAACTTCTTACTTATTGACCAGGGTCATTTCCTTTTTGCTCTGTATAGGTAGGAAGAGGCATACTTATTGAACTGAATTTTCTCAGTTCTTCTGAGCTATAAGATGAAGTGAAGTCTTCTGAGCTGTAAGATGGAGCAGAATGTCCCTTTTAGATCCCCAGTGCAGCTTGTTTAAAGTCGACATAACAACTCCATGACAATGAGGAGAGTACGTATCAGTTTATGTCTGAAGAACTGATCTGAATGTCTTCATGAGCCCTATTTTTTTTTAACTAATGAAGAGTCAGGAAGGTGACATGGACATTATAATCTTAATCTTTCTTATTATGTGGAACTGAGCATTTCTTGGTTATTCTGTCACTTCCTCGTGACTTGCTCTTGTTTGGGTAGTGTTTCTATTCAAGTCCCCTTCTCTTTTTTTCTTTTCTTGAACAGCATTCTGGTGTGGGAGGTGGAGGTGGGGATAAGCTACATGACATTATTCCTTTGCAGGAAGGGTCTTGGACTTTGACTTCTGGTCATTTTTGGTTCTCTGTTCTCAGTGGGGTTGCTTAGTTGTATTATCCTACTGTGTCTTTGGGTCTCGCCCTCTGACCTGGCTACATCCACTGTTCAATTTTCCAGCACTCGTGGTTGCTTTTGGTCTATCTGTTTTATGGGTATGGGTTACCACTGTTGTCTGTAACTCTACGCTCTTATCTCTTGGTCCCTCTATTCACCTTGTAGAGATCCCCCAGCAGACAAGCTAGCATTTAATTTTCACCTGGCTTCCGTGTTCAACACTAAAAGGGCCTCCGGAACTCTCAGATCTCTTCCAACTGTCATGTTCCTCTTTCAGCTAACACAGCCAGTTTCTGTTGTCTTCCTCTTACTCTTTTCTATGGCCTGTTTATGGAGGCCACCTTTCCTACATGCCATTCCATGAGACTGGCCCCTCCATAATACTAGGAAGGAATTAGCATATATATCATTCTGCCTTTGGACCCCCAAAGTGCCCATCTGGATTATTCTGGAAGGATGGGCACTTGCCAAGTATTTTCTGTGGAATACTGCAATGCAAGAATTTAATGTGTGTGTGTCGGGGGAAACACCTTTGTTTCATAGACTTATCCAAATAAATTAGCTGTCTGGGCCCCCTTTTAAAGACTTTTGTCAGTTTGAGACAAAGTAAAATTTCCTTTTATTTCACTAGTATTATATATTCAGGATAGTTGAAACAAAACACATAATGGTACTGGTTAGAGGCCAAAACAATCTGTATGCTGATAACATATGATTTAGGAGAACTGTCTCATTATTCGGATTTACCAGGCATAGGGCCACATTGACAGAGGGAAACCCATGTGGGAAGAAAGGTGGTGACAGCATTTCTGATGAGAAGACCAAGCCTTTGATGGAGCTCACACATCTCCCACTGGAGACAGTTTGCTTGTTCTTGCTGTTATAACATCCTAGATGCTGTGATTCGCAAATGAGACCCACTGATAGGATCAGCAGGAAACTGTTGCATTGGCTAAGAAAGACATTAACTTTCAAGTCACAAAATCACAACGTGGCTGGTTTTATGAATGTTAACGAATGTGTGAATGATTTCTAAAAGGGGAGTTAAGCTTTTGATCTATGGGTTTTAATTTAATTTCTGCCTCTTGACCTCTAGGGAGGAGAACAGAATAAAACTATTCTAAAATGCAGTTTAATGCTTCATATATCACACACGTGTTCAGCATTTGTTTCTTTCTAGGCGTTGAACCTGTTGGGGAGAGATCATCACAGGGTTCTTAATCCATTTGGGACTTTCTTGTGGTTTATTTGGTTAGGAATGTGGAAGCCAAATATTTGCCCTCTATGTTTAAATTCATGTGTATTTTGTTGGAAATGTTAATCCACAGGAGAATCCAATTCATTGACTCTACAACCTGTGCCCAGGCTGTTGACTTGTAGCATTATGAAGTTTTCATTCCCAGAATGAATAGAGTAATTATTTCAGAGCACAGCTTCCTTTAATTATGTAAGTCCATATGATCATATGGACTTTTATTTCTGTCCTTTCAGGTACTGTCCCAAATGACATCTCATTAACTTATTTAACTTTCATCTGACCCATAACTTCTGCTTTCCAGTTTTTCCCCATTAGTAACTCTTCTAACAGTTTAATGCCTGCCTTCTGACATGCCTATACAAATATGAATCTGGCAGAGGTGTCCACTTCCCATTTCTGAGTTTATGGTCATGGGCCATTCTGACCCTAACCTAAAGATGCCAGCTGATGCCACCAATTTTCAATTCAGTAATTACTGGGGAAATGTGTAAATGAACTTAATAAGTCAATCTATAATCATTCTGAGAGGAAAGTAATTTGTGGGGGGGGGGTGATGAGGAGATGGTGTGAGGAAATGTAAAAAGCTAAAAGTTTCAACTGCCTTTAAAAAAATTCTCCATTATCATTACTGTCGTTAAAAGTTACTACTGATGTTGATGTTGTTATTTTCTTTTTTTTGTGGGGAGAGTAGTTGGGATTGAATCCAGGGGCACTTTGCCTCTGAGCCACATCCCCATCCCTTTTTATTTTTTGTTTGAGACATGGTCTCACTAAATTGCTCAGGGTCTCACTAATTTTCTGAAGCTGGCCTTGAACTTGCAATCCTCCTATCTCAGCCTCCCAGGTTGCTGGGATTATAGGCATGTGCAGCCACGCCCAGCATTATTGTTGTTTGCTTAATTGTCTACCACCATTGCCTCTTAAAATCTCTTTGATGTAGCAATCTAATTAAACAAACAAATGCTGCCTCTTAGCTCAAAGTAAAATGCCTCTTAGCTCAAAGTAAAATGGCACTAAGCACACTAGTGATCTGATCCAGTGACCTCTTTGTCCTCACTTCTTGTCACTTGCAACTTCCCTAATTCTGATCCATCTACATTCACTTCCTTGCTGTGTCTCTAATAGGCCCATCAGGGTTGGTCCTCTCCCATCAGAATGTAATAACCAGAAATTGTTTACTAATTTATTCCCAGCTCCTATGATAGCAACAATCATGCAAACATCAATCAAAGGAAAGTGGGAATAGGTATATTAATTTCAAACAAAACTGACTTCATTTCAAGAAGAAGTGTCTTGAATAGAGTCACTGAATAGAATTCATTTTTTCCAGCATAAAAAAATAACAAGTATATAAGCATCTAACAAGAGAGCATCGAAGTATGAGAGGCAAAAATGGATAGAACTGAAAGAAGAAACAGACCACTCCACTCTTATAGCTGGAAACTTCAACATTCCTCTATTAGTAATAAATATATCAAATAGGCGGAGAATCGGTAAGTATGTAAATGACCTGAACAACACTATCAAGCAAGTTAAACTAATTAGCACTTATAGGATATTCAAAGCAACAATAATAGCAAAAGATATGTGCTACTCAGGCTAACACAGACATTCATTAAGACCGACTGCCTTCTTGGACATTGAAGACATCTTAATAATTTTATAATACAGAAATCATACAAAATATGTTCTCTGAATAAAATTAAATCAATAGCAAAACTGTTGACAGGAAAATCTCTAAACACTTGGAAATTAAACAACAGGCTATAAATAATTAAAGCCATTCAAGGATCCTCTTGAAAAAACTCGAACTGAACAAAAAATATAACAAGTCAAAATCTGTGAAACACTGCCAAAAATAATGCTGAGGGAGAATTTTATAACATAAATACATACATTAGAAGAGATGAAAAATTTCAAATCAATAATCTCAATTCCCAAGTGCAGAACCTACAAAAAGAAGAGCAAAATAAACCCAAAGCAAGCACAAGCAAGAAAAATGCTAAAGATAAAAGCAAAAATCAATAGAACTGAAAACATTAAAACAATGAGAAAATCAATGAAACAAAGAGCTGGTTCTTTTAAAAAAAATCAATAAAATTGACAAACATGTAGCATCATGGACAACGAAAACAAGAAAAAACTCAAAATGACCATGTTTAGGAATGAAACAGGGGAAAGAAATCCTTTAGACATCCAGAAGAATTCTACAAACCAGTATGTAAAATTTGAAGCAAATTTTTACCCCTCACACATCAGATAGAGCACTAATCTCTAGGATATATAAAGAACTCAAAGCTAAGCACAAATAACCCAATCAACAAATGGGCCAAGGACCTGAACAGACACTTCTCAGAAGAGGATATACAATCAATCAACAAACATATGAAAAAATGCTTATCATCTCTAGCAATTAAAGAAATGCAAATCAAAACTACTCTAAGATATCATCTCACTATCAGAAGGGCAGCTATTAGGAAGACAAACAACAGTGTTGGCCAGGATGTGGGGAAAAAGGTACACTCATACATTGCTGGTGGGACTGCAAATTGGTGTAGCCAATATGGAAAGCAGTATGGAGATTCCTTGGAAATCTGGGAATGGAACCACCATTTGACTCAGCTGTTCCTCTCCTCGGACTATACCCAAAGGACTTAAAAACAACATTCTTTAGGGACACAGCCACATCAATGTTTATAGCAGCACAATTCACAATAGCTAAACTGTGGAGCCAACCTAGATGCCCTTCAGTGGATGAATGGATAAAACAATGTGGTATATATACACAATGGAATTTTACTCAGCATTAAAAGAGAATAAAATCATGGCATTTGCAGGTAAATGGATGGCATTGGAGAAGACAATGCTAAGTGAAGTTAGCCAATGCCCAAAAAACAAATGCCGAATGTTTTCTCTGGTATAAGGAGGCTGACTCATAGTGGGGTAGGGAGGGGGAGCATGGGAGGAATAGATGAATTCTAGATAGGGATGAGGGTTGGGAGGGAAAGGGAGGGGGCAGGGGATTAGCAAGGTTGGTGGAATGTGATGGACATCATTATCCAAAGTACATGTATGAAGACACGAATTGAGTGTCAATTTATATATAAACAGAGATATGAAAAATTGTGGTATATATGTGTAATAATAATTGCAATGCATTCCACTTTCATTTGTTTATTAAAATTAGTAAAAAAAAATTGACAATTTAAGCAAAATAGATCAATTCCTCAAAAATCACAAACTACCCACAACTCACCCAAGAGGAGAGAGATGATTTGAATAGTCCTATAACTACTACAGAAATTAAATTAATAATTTAAAAATTCTTTTAAAAAGCCCACTACTCTCAAAGAGCAGTGTGGAGGAGGTGGAAGATGGTAGAGTAGAGGAAAGCTGCATTCCAAACTGTGCCATGGAATGAGACCAAAGCAGCAAGTGTAGAACTTCTCAGCAAGGTGGTGAAAGAAGGCTTTCACCAAAATTTAACATAAGGTGGGAAATTTAACTTAAGGTAGGAAAGGGACTCAAAAATTTTGGTATAATAAACAAAGAAGAAAGCCCACCGCAAGCAGACCCTGGAGCACACTCACTACAGACAAATGAATGGGGAGTAAAGGAAGCCCCGTTCCAAGCTGCACTATGGGATGTTGTCACGATGGCAAAGCGTGACATCTGCAGTTGAGGGGAGAGATAAAAAATGTCCATGCACTTCTGCTGTTTTCAATGATTTATTTGCTCAAATCACTTAATACAATTTCACTGTATAGGTTCTTAATCAAGGAAATGACCATCCTTAATGCTGGACACTCCAATAGACATAATCAATTCAAAGCAAACAATTCTAAGTTAATTCTAAGCACTGCAAACACTTAATCATGACAGGCTCATTACAGACATTCCTTCTGCATGTTAAGCTCAAGTGCCAGATCTAGAGTCTTAGATCTTAAGTACAGCAGATGCTCACTTGCTCAGACCACAGTGATCAGGCCAGGAACCAATAGAGGCTTCTCCTGGTGTGGAGCTGATGGCTGGCTGAGGAGACAGATGTCCTTTTCTCACCAGAGTTAAGAGGCTGCTGTAGAGTTTGAGAGTGGTGAGGATGACGCAGAGGATCAGGCAGATGAGAAGAGTTGGGGATGTCATTCCAGGTCCTCATCAGGCTCTCAGGCTTGTGTGCATCAGTGTCAGCTGGCTTGAATGTCTGTTCATTTGCTCTGATATTTATATTAAATGCTAGGAGCTTCTGCTCACCCTTTGGGTCCCTATCAGCCGTTACCAGGTTTCTTAGTGACATCTTACATCTTAGGACATATGGTCTGGTGGTTTCTGCCCTGATATCACACTTCTGACTCTTATCAGGATGATGACAAATGGCATGTGACTTCACCCTGATTCCTACCAGGGTTGTGGAAAGTGGCTTGCTTTTATCAGGATATGCTTGGTTGACATATTGGAGGGCTCTGTGGCTTGCCTGGTGAGACTGCAGGTTTATTTTAAAATGGAGTTTTAAAATGGAGTTACTTAGGCTAAGGCCTAAGGCCATCTTTTACAGATGTCTTGGTACAGAGAAACATGAGATCAAACACTCTGACTGAACTTATCTGACCCAAGAGCCTGCACTATACCCTGGTCCTTGCAAAGCACACTTATATCTCAACTGGCCACGCAGAGCTGAGGTGGGAGCCATCTTGGCACATGCATGGCATTTGTAGGACTTGGGAAATGAGAAAACAAACCCAGCTACATTATCCTGGCAGGCACCTACCGAGGGATCTAGGCATCAGCTGGCTGAAAGTAAGAGAAACAGGTGCTGAGTACACGTACCCAGTGGGATTCAAGGCAGAAGGGCAAAGGGAGCCCTTGTGTCTGGCAGCTCAGGTGAAGCAGGCCAGGAGTCTGAGTGTGGGAGTGGGGAGTACACTCAGGGACTAATCCTGGGAAGGCTGTGTTCCTGAGCAGCAGTGAGCTGAGGAAATACTCTGTGCACCATGATTGAATTTCTTGAGAGGTACTTGGGAACCAAACCCATGTAAGTAATCAGCTAATGTCTACCTTAGGGGTGGGTCAATCTAGTGTCTCCAAAGAAGGTGTCACTCAACAAAGCCTGATTAGACCTGAGGCCTGTCTAGACCTCAGTGCCATCTTCTGGAACCCCCTCACAGACCTCTGCAGAAGCAGTACCTTGGGCATGCACTGAATTGGTCATAAAGGTCACAATGCCAACCAGTTGTACATCTTAACTCATCCCACCTAATACTGGTGGGAAGGGAAACTGAGTCATATCAAAAAGCTTCAATCTTAGGCCACTCCAACTGGTAACTCAGAGAGCAACACAAAAACAGGAAGGAGTTAACATCCCCCACGCCCTATTCTATCAGTTTATAACTGAAAAATTGGAAAGATTATTGAACACAGACAATGACTACACATTCTGGTCAAATATTTTGACCACCCAGTGGAGAAGTTTCCTTCAGTCTTCAACAAGATTTTGGAATTTTAAAATATATTTAATTTTTTTTTCTTATTCCTTTTGTGTGTGTGTGTGTGCGTGTGTGTGTGTTTGCGCGCACATAGACACACACAAAAATGTGTAATTCTGTTTGTCCTGGTTGGTTCAGGGACATATATACATATACTTATTTGTCTCTTTTTCTCATTCAGTATTTTTTAAATGAAATTATCTTTTCCTAGCATTGTTTTGTGAGGATTTGGGCTCATTAGATTGTATATTCTGGTTTGATTTTGTATTATTTTCACTTGTTTATTTTTCTTGCTTTTCTTTCTATCTTATCTTCCCCTAATAATGGCCTAATTCTATTGTTCTTTCTCCCTCTCCCCCAATACCAAGCTTCTTTTATTTTCCCCCTCCCTCTGTATAAATATCACCCACTGCAATTCTTCTGCATTTTTTCCTGTCACTTTCTGAAATTGTGAAGTCTTTCCTAACTTTCTAACACAGTTCCTTTTCCCCTAATTAACTGTATTTTACCATCACTTAGAACTAATTGGTTTGTATAACTTCTGCTCCCACAATTAATGTTAATACAATCATTACCTCTGTAGATGAAATAGTTGACAACTACTGTTTGTTTTAAAGCCAGAGTTAGTCTATGGTTTTTGTTTTCACTGCTGAAAATCGCTGAATTCACCATTCCTCTTTATTGGTGACAATTAATATTAAAGATGTTGTAGTAGGTTCTGGATATATACTTTAACACTGTTTACTGCTTGTTGTTTGTGACAGTTGTTACTGTTGTTTGTTTTGCCCTCATTTTCTGAGGTGCTGAGAACAAAGGGATATTATAAGTTCACAGGTTAGAGACTCTACTGCTGAACTAAACATTCCCTAACATTACTCAAACTCAAAGAAGAGAGGAGACAAAACATGAACAAGGACCTAAGGAAGAAAAACCAGAGAGGGAAGTTAGTTCCTACCCTTTGACATCTACCCATACACCAAAAACAAAGAAATCTCAGAACAAATAAGATAATTACACACAACTTTCCAATTAAAAGACACATATTAGCATAATAGATTTTTAAAAAAACAGATCCTATATGTTTACAAGAGACTCATCTTTTAGGCAAAGACAGGCTGAAACTAAAAGAATGACAAAAAATATTCCAGGCATATTTTCTCAGAAAACAAGCAGAAGTGGCGATTCACATATCTGACAAAGCAGATTTTAAGCAAATATTAATCAGAAGAGACAAAGAAGGCCACTGCATTCTAGTAAAGGGAATAATCCAACAAGAAGATATAACCATAGTAACATTTATGCCCCAAATTTCAAAGCACCCAATTACAAGGAAAAAATACTCTCTGGCATTAAATGTCACATAGACCCCAACATAATAATACTGTGGGATTTCAATAAACCCTTATCACCAATAGACAGATCATCAATACAAAAAAATCAATAAAAATCCCCAACTTAAACAATGCTATAAATCAAATAGATCTAATGGGATATCTACAGAATATTCCATTCCAAAACAGTGGAATTTACTTTCTTCTCAACTGCACATGGAACTTTTCCCAAAATATAATTTTAATCTTCCTTTCCTCAGAACACACTAATCTCAGTTCCCACGTATGGGATTTCTGTCCCTTTGATTTCCAGACTCAGGTAACATTCCTCATTCTCAACAACTCAGCAATTCTGCTTTCAGGAAAAGGATCATAGAACTCTGAAGAGCAAAACCTGAAAGAATATGTAATCAACCAGATCGTTTGCTTCAAATATATTTAAATGACCTCTCCTTTACAGTTTTAGAATGATCTAGAACAAGGCTTAAAATATGTTTTAATATGATTTACTGAAAGAAATCATGGCTGTTTTGATTATTATGATTCCATAGGTACCATAGGATTTCATAGGTATTAGCTATGGATGATTGGAAGATGTGTGTTACATCCTAAGTTTGATTCAGTTCAAACTATGATTAGCAGTTATCTTTAATTCTACGAGAACTCAATAATCATCTTTAAATGCACCTGATGTATAAAGTTCCAGATAAAATAATACTCAATTCAACATTAGTTCTTCATTTTATTTTATTTTATTTTTTTTTAATTTTTTATTGTGGGTTGTTCAAAACGTTACAAATTTCTTGGCATATCATATTTGACACTTTGATTCAAGTGGGTTATGAACTCCCACCTTCACCCCATACACAGATTGCAGAATCACATCAGTTACACATCCATTGATTTACAAATTGCCATCCTAGTGTCTGTTGTGCTCCGCTGCCTTTCCCATCCTCCACCCTCCCCCCTCCCCACCTCTCCCCTCCCCTCCCCTCCTCTCTCTCTACC
>NW_026000016.1:15854634-15859893 GCF_001458135.2 Marmota marmota marmota | reverse complement strand
CTCCGTGCTCGGTGTAAGCTCCTATAAGTGTAAGCTCCAAGAAGCAGTCCCCGCGGGCTCAGTTCCGGGAGCCGGAATTCGGCTGCTTAGTGCTTGTTGTATGCTCTGATAGGCGCAGGGTCCAAGAAGCAGCCTCCGCAGGCTCCGCGGGACGGTTCCGGGTAGTTCTTCATTTTAGAAAATAAATTCTTTATTGAAAAAGATACACATTCACAAAAAAAATCAAAAGTTTCCTTTGAATAGCTATTTTGGGCACAAAACGTGGTTGTATTCACATGTGAAAAACGAATTCACAATCCACTTTTTAGCCATATAGTAATTCCACAGAATGAAACACATTTTTATTCATAACAAGGCACAACTGTATATTCATTTCATTTAAAATTCAGCATTATGGCTTTGAGTTCCTCCTTTCTTCTCCTTTTTGCTTTTCTTCTGTTGGAAATATAAATGCTGTAGAAACTAGAAGAAAGCTGTAGTTTGCACCCATTGTTTCATTTGTCAAGCACCCGTTTCTCTGGGGAGTGTTTCTACCCATGCCTTCCACCCACTAGGCCATATGTATTCACTGTGATCCCATCTTTCATAACAGTTGAGGCGCTCCATCAGGAATTATAAATTTTTGACCACACAATTTCAGCCTCAGACTGCTTGCTTGCTGCAGTAGCACAGAGGTAAGGATGTAGTAGCATCGATAAAAGCTATGAACTGTGTGATCTGCTTCATGGATGGAAAATGGCAGGGCTGTCTTACAGAGAAAAATAATGAAGCCCCAAAATGAACCAAGATGTCATCAGAGTTTCTGCTTCCATTTATCCTTGAGACCCAAACTTATCCCTTGCCTTTAGTTCCAGGTACTTTCAGTGAATTTCTTCATTCATAAGTTTATGTTTTTACCCTTCCCTCAAATATTGTTATTTATGATCAAAAAATGCCTTACTGAAGAAATTCAAACTTTGTTATACTTGTATCAATCTGTTTTCATCAGCTTCTTGATCAATGGGTCCAAAAGACCTGACAAAAACAATGTAGGAGAGAAAAAGATTATTTGGGGTTCATGGTTTCAGAGGTCTCCGTTCACAGATGGCCAACTCCATTGCTCAGAGCTCAAAATGAGACAAAACATTAAAGTAGAAGACTGTGGAGAGAGAAATCAGCTCAGGACATGGCCACCAGGAAGCAGAGAGCAAGAGCAAGAGCGAGAGCTCTCTTCACCATGGACAAAATATAAACCCCAAAGGCATGCCCCTAGTGACCTACTTCCTGCAGCCACACCCCACCTGCCTCCATTAATCTTTGTGAGGAGATTAATGCTGTGATTAGTTTAAGGCTCTCATATCCCAATCATTTCACCTCTAAACTTTCTTGCATTTTTCTCACACATGAGCTTTTTGGAGATGCCACATATTCAAAGTATAACACAATCTTAAATGTTAGCAATTTTTTTTTTTTTTGCACCAGGGATTAAACTCAAGGGTACATAACCACTGACCCACATCTCCAGCTCTTTTTTGCATTTTACAGACAGGGTCTCACTGAATTGCTTAGGACCTTGCCAAGTTGCTGAGCCTTGAGAGCTGCTGGGATTACATGCATGTGACACTGCGCCTGGCTACATTAGCAATTTTTTATCTGAAACAGTCAGTATCCTCAGACAACTAGACACATATCTTGTTGATAGTTTAGTTTATTCCTAAGGAGAATGCATACCCTGGGTAATCATGGACTGCCTTAGTACTCAGTTGTTAGGAAGAATCTATATGGAATTTGGCTTGGATATTTGGGAGAAGACTTGAGAAAACGGGGGCTTTTCTCAGGTTGGAAGCTATCAAGAAGTAAGGGCAATTGTGATTGGGTATCTAAATATTTTTATCTATAGGAGGACAAAATGCATTATGGATTTGGTAAAGCAGTATTCACTCAAATAGCCAGGTTGAGATGCACTTCATATTTTATGGTTTGAACCATGTTCATGTATTATCTGTGTTTTCACCTGATTAAGAAGTAGTCTATTTTCATCTTGACAGATTAGTCTTGTCTTGATAGGGTGGCCTTGTCTGATGTTAATGTTCTGATAAATTGTTCACATTTAATGGGAGAACCCCAGACCTCACTGTGAATACCCAATGTGGTCCTGGAAGCCAGAGTCTTTCTTTCTTTTCTTAAGTCCCCATTTTGTCCAAAGGCAGACAGGATAAGGACACAGGGCATTCGTCAGTGATTTTCTGATTTTTGCCGCTAATGAGATTTGTTGAATCAACATGTTGTTTAGAGAACCATTATATAATGGTTGTGCTGGAGTTAGTCTCTCCTGTTCCTTTGGTTGTAAGTTGCTTTGTTGAATCCTCAGATGTAGCAATGTTTGTACAATCACATTTAAAAACTCTGAACAGGATATGTTGGCCAGTGGAAACACAAGTCATTATCAAATCCAAAATTTATTCTTAGATAATTAGCAACTAATTGTTTGAAAGAGTGAGGAGAGAGTCTGTTTATTATTTTAGCTTTAAAAATGGATTATAGGCTGGCTTTGTTTTCTACATACTTTTATTTCTCAAGTCCTAGGGAAATTCCACAATTTTAAAAAGTAAACTAACTTAAATTTTTTTTTGCATGAAGAACTTAAAAAATTTATCACAATTAGAGATAGATTGAGTTTTATAAAATGCTAGGGCTGATTGTTTTTGTAATTTTGGGCCTATTGTGCATAAAATGTATGTGTATAAACATTGAGTCATACCTTCAATAAGCATCTGATGACCATCTATGTTGAGGCCTTTTGAAAAGAATGGAGAAATGTGATGAGTCAGACATTGCTTCTCCCTGGAGAGACTCACAGATGAGCAAATCTGCTTCACCCCACCTCCTTTTCTTCTTGTCCTTAAAAGTGCATGCCACAGCCAGACTTGCCCAGAAACCCAATGACTATTCATTACATGCTGCTTGATGATGATGAACATTTATTATGCTTATTTTGAGGAACTAAAAATAGCGTTGAAAAATATTTTCTAGACCTATAGGATGTCTTCTATTTAGTGAGAGATTCTAAGAATGGTTATCCCATCAAAAATATAGATTATTTGTGGTATTCTTTAAATAAAAATATTCATATTGCCAACACTGTGTCTATGTGGCTGTAAGTCTTCAGCAAAGTATGCAAAGGACCTGTTTATTTTCCTGACTGAGACACATTGCAAAGGTCAGCGACTTTACCTCAGGAATAATCTGGGCCTCTTCTATTGTGATTATGAGCCAAACTTTTCATTAATGGTGTTAGCAGAAATTATGAAAAAGCTTATTTTTTTTAAAGCATACAAACCAAATTTCTAATGTTTTTGTTTCTTAGAAAGTACTCCTTATCATATTTCCAAAAGTTTTACAATATTTTTCTTTGTAAGGATTGCTTAAGTTTTTTGTGAGCCTCTAATTTAGATTCAGTATTTGGACAGCTGCAATTGACACTTGAATCTGAAGTTATAGGCCAGTCTGTGGAAGAGAGATGGAGAGTAATAAAAGTCTTATGGGCTTAAAACAGAGACTGGTGCAGATGTTACCAGTCTGCACCAGGGCAGAGTTGGGGAGGTCCCTTCACCATGCAGGTCCATAGCATGGGTAAGAAAATAATTTCTGTCTTTGCTCTCTTTGCTTTAATTATCAATGGGGGAGTAGATTAGCCTTAAAAAAGGAAAGATAAAACATCTATGAGAGATGATTATGGTGCCTGGAAATTACTTGCTGGGAAAATATTCATTGCACAAGGAGTGCCATCCTTAGAGTAGAATGTGGGGAGGGGAATCTTGTTCATGCATCCATTCTTTTAATCTCTTTAAAAATTTATTTATTTATTTTAATTAGGTATATATGACAGCAGAATGCATTTTGATTCATTGTACACAATTGCAGCACAACTTTACATTTATGTGGTTGTACACGATGTAGCATCTCACCATATGTGCAGTCATACATGTGCTTAGGGTAATGATGTCCATCTCATTCCACCATCTTCATGCATCCATTCTTTCAACATTTTCTGATCACTTTTTACTTGTAAGGCATTAATCTGAATTTTGGGGATTTGAGGATCAATAATATACCTTCCCTGCCTTCCAGGCACTCTTGGTGCTAAAGGGAAGATGATGAAACCATTGATAAGTGAATTATGAGGATGTTAACAGATCATACACTTTCCCCAGTCTAGGTGGACTGGCAATGGATGGAACAGGCTTCCTAGAGTAGCTAATGTCTGAACCAAATGTCAGTTGGAATTAGCCACAGCAAAAAGAGATGGAGATGGAATAAGACTAGTAAAGTCATGGAAGATACAAGCACTGTGGCCCATAGAGGACCATGAGCCATATGATAAGGAAGAATTCTGATCATTCATTTTTGCTCATTTTTCATTTTCAAGTCAAGTGTTGCTGGAATTGCACAATCATAAATCTCTACTGCTTCTGCTAATACAGAAAACACATAATTTTGTAATACTAAAAGTAATGGATGCCTCTAAAAACTCAGAATAAGAGGATGAGTGCTGACTGTGCCTAAACTTGTCATAAGCTGTAGTCAAAGTCAATTTTCAAAAAAAGCCTGCATATTCCTTAGAAGTCTCCAAAAGAAAATAGAAAGAATTCTAAAATATTCTTAACATTTACATTTGTACATGAAAAAATATATATACCAGAGCTATTTATTTATCCATTAAACGTATAGCTTGAAAATTGCTTGAGATGGCATTCCTTCCTAAACCTCTTCAGGGCACTGTGCCACATTTTAAGGTTGAACATTCTTTTCTAGGGAAATCTATGATAGCACATTTCTCTTTCAGTCTTCTGATTTCATTAAGATATTGGACATTTTTTTTCTCTTTCTCTACCCATTTCTTCGGGGAAAAGGCCTCAACATGGTAGATGCAGAGTAAGTGAATATGGAGAGCTTGAGTGCACATTTCACAGTAAAATCATGTTTCAACTTAGAACTAGAAATATGTTAAGGTGGTCATGCAATAGAAAATGTACTTTGCCATCTGTTAGGTGACAGTTTATCAAATCCCATTAAAGTGACTATCACAGCTGAACCAAAAATGCACCTGTGCCAGAAATACTCAAAACTAGGCTAAGAAAGAAAGTTCCCTGTCCCCAAAATTAAGTGTGGTTTCCAATTAGGCATTTCTATATTTCTGCTTAGAAAAAGGAAGGAAGGAAGGAAGGGAGGGAGGGAGGGAGGAGAAGGAAGGAGAGAGGAAGGAAATGAAAGGAAGAA
>NW_026000016.1:15698639-15854609 GCF_001458135.2 Marmota marmota marmota | reverse complement strand
CCATCACCCTCCTCCTCTTCCCTCCCTCCCTCCCCCCCCCCTCAAAGCTGGGAGATAGAACCCAGAGCTTCACTTGTTCTAAGTACATGCTCTGCTACTGAGCTACCTCCAGCCCCTAATATCTGCTTTCTTGAGAGTGGGCTTTTTAACTTCCTACCCTCAGAACAGTTTGGCAAAACTTCCTTAAGAGACCTAAATGAATTGATTGCCTCAAGTGCATTTAAATAAAAAGAAACTATAAAAGAAACATTTACAACAGAATATGAATTAGATTCAACACTTGAAATTATTTTTAAATGCATGCATATTAAAAATGAGGCTGGGTATGAATGTCTCCAAAACTTTTGGAAGGCGATTTTCAAGTTTGATAGTCAAGTAGTTTGAACATGTTTTTGAACTATGCCAATTCAAGCAGCTAGAATCACCTTGTTGAGGTTAATGTCATTCATTTACCATAACACTGAGTGGGTAGTCAGGAACTTCAGCCAGTCTCTAGGAAAGGTTGAAATAGAATCTTGTATCATACTGAAATTTCTGACATGGCTTACTGTGTGTACACAGCAATTCACATATATGTCTTTTTCTATTTTATGTAGAAATGAATTGTGCTAAAAACAAAATTAAATATCTTCATATATAATTAGTCACAAAGTCCTGAAACAAATCTCCAATTTTGTTCTAAGTATTGTACACTTTGTTTAGGCTTTCTGCCTTCAATCCTGGATCACAACTATAGAAATGTTTGTTGACTGTTTTCCTGTGTTTTTGTCTAACTTAAAGCATTCCACACATAATGCCAGTCAAATTCCTTAAACTTGCTTGATAGTATCCTTCACCTGCTCAAACTCATTGCATGTCTCTTTTTCTGCCTTACTTATAGGAGGGAAAAAAATTCAAATTCTTTAGCCTGAAGTTCTAGACCTGCTGAATGTGCTGTGAACTCTTTTATTATTTTCAAATTCTTTTTATGTTTATTTTTTAGTTATAGTTGGACACAACACCTTTATTTCACTTATTTATTTTTTTATGTGGTGCTGAGGATCGAACCCAGGGTCTTGCACATGCGAGGCAAGCACTATACCGCTGAGCCACAACCCCAGCCCCTCAAATTCTTATTATTACCAGAACCCAGTATATAGAAAGTATGCAATAAATAGTTCTTTTGACTGTTACCTTTTAACTTTTTCATAAGTCTTTTCATCAACTAAATTTCTATTTTTCATATGCCAGAATATACCCTTCAAAATGAAACTCAGACTTTTTTTATTTTTTATATTTATTTATTTATTTATTTGCAGTTGCTCCTTTATATCTTCTGTAGGGAACAAAATTGTTTTTTCTGTTGTTTGGTTTTTTGGGTTGTTTTTTTTGTTTGTTTGTTTGTTTTAAGTCATTATTAAGCAGTCACTCTAGTTACTCTGCTTCTAGGCACTTCTTGTAAGACTTTAATCAAATAAACAGCTAGGAGCTGGTGTGATCCCTACTGCAATAAAAGACCACAGGGATTCTCTTGAGGATCCATAGCAGGTATTGTAAACTTGGTAGATAAAAGAAGGGCAAAGGAAAGTTCTACTGCATCCATGAATCGTGAGGATCTTAAAACAGGGACAAAGACATGAAGATACAGACGTTTAAAATGAACAGTTGTATTCAAGAACTACAACCAAATTCGGTTTGGCTTGAGAGTCAATAGAAGGATGAGATGGGGACACCTAGAAATTAGACAGGGGCCATCCTAAGAATTTTGCCTAACACATCCTAAGCCCTCAGTAAACATTTATTCAACAGATTAATCACTTCATCTACAACTAGTATGTTAAATCTTTTTTATGCTTAAATATATCATATTTAGGGATTTACTAGCTTGAACCTTGGCTCATTAAAGAAATGTATTCATATTAGGAGTTTTCAGTACTCCTATAGAAGTTCCTTGTACCTGTTGTTATGATGATTAGAGAAGTTCTTACTAATATGAGTGCTGAAGTGGAGTGTTCTTAAAATTAACATATATAAACAAAATGTTCACATCTATTTGTGTTTTTTCTTTTTCTAGGGTCAGACATTGTTCAATGGTTAATAAAGAACTTAACTATAGAAGATCCAGGTAAATAAATCATTTTCCCATTGTTAGAAATTTTGTATGTGTGTGGTTTTAAGAAATATGTTTTCTCAGGGATATTTAAAAGAGGAAACAAATAAACCTTCGAAAAATTATAATTAAATTTGAACTATGCTTTTAGTATTTCACAAATGTATGTCAGTGGATATATCTTTAACTAAAATTTGCAATTTTCATATACTTAATGCCCCTTTTATATTATTTGACTCAAGTTATTGGTAATTATTATAAGGGCTGTGCTATAAACATATGAACTAAAAACTGTATGCATGATTTATAGGGAGTGATTTTGAAATCATGAGATGTCTCTTTATAACACTCATAAATATAAATCTCATTAATTAATAATTTTGCCTTAATTCCATTTTGAAGATTGAAAATAGTATATTATTTGAAATTCATATTTTTTGTCATGTCTGCATGATGTGTGTGTGTGTGTGTGTGTTTAAGTCATAAGCCCATTTTCTCTGATAGACAAATCAATTCTACAGAAAAACACTTATTTCCAGAATTTGAAAGCAATTTCAGCCAGTTCCCATCTTGTATTGTAGGGAAAAAATTCCTACATAGATGCAGCATTTAATGACTTAAAAAATTTAATGTAAAAGCCTTCACATGTGACAAACAATTCATGTCACAAAAATGAATATAAGAAGATCTATATTGTTTAGAGAAGATGCTCAAAACAAAATATCATAACTTTTGGCAAAACTTAGATTATAGTGGCCGGGAATAACAAGAGAAAGACAGCAATATACCAACCTGTGCAATCTCCACCCCTGGATTGGAGAGATCAATCTGGCATGAATTTTGCTCCTTCCTCTGGAGATTACTACTGTAGGATTATTTAGAATTAATAGTACATGCAGATTTGAGGTCTTTATGTTTTCCTTATTCCAAGATAATTTTATAAAGCCTGGCCATCAGAAAATTCAGCTTGAATTCTGTACATAAAGGCCTATATACACCCCCCTCCTCACTTTGTACATGTGCTTTTAAAATACTTATCCTAGCAAGTTCAATGGGATTAAACAATTAAGCATAAAGGAAGCAGCTATTGACAGCATCATATTATTACTAAGTGAAAAGAGGAGATAATTTAAAGAAAGGAAGCTGCACTCTGTTCAAGCTCACATTTCAGTCTCACCTAATGGCATCTCTGATTTTTATAAACTAGAACATTACAAATAAATGATCCCAGGGCTAAAAAACAAATTGGCACAGTGCCCATAACCAGGAAAATACTGATTTGCAAAGAATATTATAGACCAAAGTGTTAAGTGAATCAAAGGGTGATTTCTTTTTTAAGCTGAAGACTGAAAGTGAACTTTGGTAATTGTTTGAGAGATAGGAAGAGTGTTTAAAGATCTAATAAGCTAACAAGGAGTAATCGTTGTTTGTAATTTACATGTGGGATCTCATTTTATCTATAATATATATGAAAAACTGTTTTTATTTGCTTGCTCAGCACTTTAAGGAAGTTATAAAGCTTCATTAAAGGGTGTATGAAGAGATAAATAAAGCCAATAATATCCAGGAAAAAAAACACATGTTTTTTACACTAATTAATTAATTAATTGGTACCAAGGATTGAAACCAGAGGCACTTAATCACTAAGCCACAACCTCAGACCTCTTTTCTATTTTATGTAGAGACAGGGTCTCACTGAGTTGCTTAGGGACTTGCTAATTTGCTGAGGCTGGCTTTGAACTCATGATCCTGCCTCAGCCTCCCCAGGATTATAGGCATGAGCCACTCACCTGGTCTTTATTCATATTTATGACAGGCTGAAACAATTAGTTTTTAATTTGTCGGCTTGTTACTTTGAAAGAACCGATTTATCCTCTATGGAGCCAGGCCCTGTCTAGGTTTTAAGAAGAGTAAAAAGCATCTAAATATATAACAGATTATGCAAACAAGCAATGAACCAATCTTGTAAACCATTTGGGGCCCAATTAAATATGGTTGTCAATATATCTGACATTATGAAAGCTACTTTGATGGCAGCATCTATGAAATCAGTCATGCTATTTTGAAGCTGCTTAGAGGAAACACCGGGCAGTTGTTACAATGCCAGGTCTAGCTTAAACCCCACTAATCCCATGAAGATGCCTAAAAATAAAGGATAACTCCATGCCTGGTTTCCTCTATCTAATTGCTAAGTGGTTATTTGAAAACCTTGAATGATCATTTGAAGTTCTAGATGTTAATAATTTGTTGAAAGATTTTATGGCAAGTTGGAAGGAGATTCTGAGTAGGGGAGCTGGTCCTGAAGGCTCATTTGGAGGAGAAGGGAAGAGTTTCATGATCTTTGGGGCCTTATTCAAAACCCCTGAGTCTATTATTAATTATTAATTATTATTATTAATTAGTGTTAATTAATTATTATTAATTAGTGTTCAATATTTTATTAATCAGTTTAGTACCTTTTCACTTTCATTCCAGTAATTCAGTGGACATTTGGCTGAAAACTAGAGTCCATGGTATGTTAGGCATTTATTATTCTTTCAAAAGCTGAATTTGAATTTTTAGATAGAAGTTTAGATTTTTTTTTAGTTATGGTGACATACATATATCTACATTTCTTTTTACAAATAGATGTAAAGCACATATATAAGATTAGTTCAAATTTTTCTTTTACTCCTTGAGTTCACTTTCATAATATATACTATTCAAGAAAATTCCATTTCTTCGTGTATTTATTCATATATTCATTTATTTAACAAATATTTTTTGAATTCTCACTATGGACCAGATAATGGAAATACAGGGTGAACATTTCACTGTATGAATGACTGATTCTTGGCTTCCAAAATAGCACACTCCTGTCTTTCCTTCTCTTTCATTGGCCACTGGTTTGGTCTGTTTCCTACTAGCTCATCACTTTTCAGCTGGTCTGTAGATGTAGGATTGTTCATATTTCTGTCTTTGTGACTGTATTTTTTTCTGTCTACACACTGGTGCTAAGTGACATATGCCAAGAACTCCCAAACTCATAGCTTCTGCGCTGACCTGTCCAGGTGCTCATCTTTCATCTAACCAATGCTCTCATACAGTCTCTCTCCTGAAGGGTCAACATCAACACAATCAAAATGGAACGCTGGTTTTCTCCAGCTCTCAAAAACTTCTCCTTCCTATATTCCCCAGCTCAGTAACACATTTGAGTCCTCTATTATGGAACATGGTGTGTCTTCCTATTCATTTGAGTTTTGTTTGTAGTCTTTTGGGAGGATTTTAAATTTTCTCTCATGTAGGTTTTGCACATTTTTTACTAAACTTATTTATGAGTATTTTATTTTGTTACTATTATAGGTGAATCTTCTCTTCCATAACAGATACAGATTATCATTTGTATACACATGAAAATGATTGATTTACATATGCTAATTTTATATGTCATCACTTTCCTAAATTAGCCTTCTGAAAAAATATTTTAACTAACTTATTGGAAAACTATAATATTTTTTCCCAGCAGTTTTAAAGATTATTTATGATTATTCAGTCCTTGAACTTCTGAATATTTGGCATTATCATTTGTTGACTCTGTATATATTTATTGACTATTTAGATATAAAATTAGATGAGATGAACTTTCTTCTTACAGATACTATAGTTATTGATTCCTCACTCTCATACCTTTAATATTCTGGTAAAGGGTAAAGCGTGAAAGAATGTTGATTTTCATCATATATGACTGTACATGTACATACATACTTTTTAAAACTTTGTAAATTTTCTCTCTTTGAAGTTCAAAATATATGCAGGCCATTTCATTGTTTTTCATAGTGCATTTATAATATTTGGTGATTTGATTTTTTGGAGGGCAGTACCAGGTATTGAACTCAGAGGCACTAGACCACTGAGCCACATCCCCAGCTCTATTTTGTATTTTATTTAGAAAAAAAGGTCTCACTGAGATGCTTAGTGCTTCGGTTTTGCTGAGACTCACCATCCTCCTGCTTGGGCCTCCCAAATCTCTGGGATTACAGGCGGGCACCACTGTACTTGGCTTGATTCAATTTTTAAGTGTATTGATCCAATTCTTTTCAGTTGAAGAAGAATTTCTATTTTGTTATTGAAGCCTGATTTTCTTCATTTATAAAATGGGCATAATATGAGTGACTACTAATTGTGTTATCCTAAGAATTTAATAAGTAATATATGTAATAGTTATTACTGCATTTTATATTGCTAAGAAAATATTAACAATTATAGTTATGTTTATAGTTTTTGTAGCAATTGCAACCAATTATTTGCTCACTTATTTTTCATGCTTTACTTTTTTGAAACATTTACTTGCATGTTTTATTATACACCTCAATTACAATTTTTTCATTATTTTCTTAACTTTTCCCCAAACTTCTCTGTTATAGAGTAACTTAAATTTTTTTTGTATTATAGCATTCACTAATTTTCTTACTACAAACTCATCTCTTCACTGATGCTAATGGAGAATTTATCTATTGCATATTTACCCTTTTATCACCTTTGTGGTTTTCTCAAGTACTTTGTTTCTACCTACCATTAAATTATCATCTAATCGTGGTGTATTATTTTAAAGTTATCTTTCTTATCATCTTTTATTACATCTTGTCATTCAATAATATTAAGTGCAAAAGGCAGATTTATTTCACATCATTTTATGTATCAGAAATATTTGTGGATCTGTTTTACTAATATTTTTCCCTATAGATAGATTTACTTCACATCGTTTTATGTATCAGAAATATTTGTGGATCTGTTTTATGAATATTTTTTCCCATTTACCACTTCTCAAACATGAGGAACTCTATATAGGACTGAACTTTAGTTATTGGCAGGAAGAGAGGATTCTCCTTGTATAGCATAGTGACATAGTTTGCCCCTTTTGCAACTTGAGTTGGATTACTGATGAATATAAATTTTCATTGATACATTAGCTTGTTGACTATGTGTAGTGGGGAGTTTGTTGGTGCTATGAGAAATCCTATTTTCAATATCCCATCGAGATATATTGTCATCCAGTGTAATGGACCCATGTCACTAGGACATGTTTCTATCCTATATTGCATTTTTCGATTGCCCAGATTCCTGCAAGATGTGGCTATTCCTGGTATCTTCTATTGGGCTTTCTCTCCACCGTGGGAGGGGAAAGCTGTTCACACTTGACAGTTTTACTGTTGGTGTAGCCCCACTCCAGCTGCTTTCAGATGTTGTTGATCTACTGCGATCAGCTGGATGCCAAGTGATGTGCTGCCTTCTCTCCTAAATTCTACCCTTTCCACCCTGATTCACAGTTCATTAGTAACCCTGAGAACATTCTCTACTTAGTACTGTTAGTACTGTGGTGTTCTTTCAGGAGGGTGTTGCATTCTGACCCCATCTTTGGTAAATTGCTTAGACGTTGGCTGCGTTGCTTCTAAGCACTTCCCTAACTTTTGTACCAATACAAGTTTCTATTTGAGTGATTCTGTGTGTGTGTGTGTGTGTGTGTGTGTGTGTGTGTGGAGAGAGAGAGAGAGAGAGAGAGAGAGAGAGAGAGAGAAAGAAAGATAGATAGATTACCAGGCTTGCTGTGAGGGCGTAGCAAGTGATCCTATCTCATACTGTGCTTCCTAAAATCCTATGCTGGTTTTTTATTTTTTATTTTTCCTCAGTTGCATGAAGGCAGTTCTGCTGCTTGCTTACCATTCCAAGGTATGACAATCTGTGAAGCTGTCCAAACCTTTTACTACCTGGACACCCCACACAGTCTTTCCTACATTTTCATCCTACGGGGTCTCCCAGTATTTATGTGGACAACAAAGAACAGATAACTTTTTTTCTCTTGGATGTAATAATTTTTGCTTATTTTACTAATTGCCTGAAATATGATTCTGTCATACCAATCACCTTCTGCTATATGGTAAACCACTCCAAAAGCTTAAACAGTCATTTTAGCTTAAAAAAGTAAAAAACGTTTCATTTAGCACACCATTCTGTGGATCTATGGTTCTTCTCTTCTGGTGTGGGTCTGCTTGGCTGTTTCCTACTTTGCTCTCTGATACACTATAGTCAGCTGTGAGTGGATGATCCAGAATTTTGCCATATCTGCATGGTAGGCTTTCAGGTAGATATTTCTCATTCATTTTTCAGTCTGCTAGCACTGGCTTGTTACCACAGTGTTTTCAGGAATGAATTTTTGCTTGTGTTATATTCACTATTGTCTCATATCTGAAAAAGTTCAAAGCTTATGTAGGGAAGTATCATATAAGGATATAGAAGCAGGTGTTTGTGTGTGAGAAAATCGGTGCCATTGATGCAAAAATCTCCCATATCTGTATTTCCTTGTCTTTTAAACTTGCCTTTCCATAATAAGTCCTTCTATCTTCTGAATTGTTGTAGAATCTGCCTTCCACAACTTGTCACAAAATCATCAACAGAAATTAGTAACTCCTTAATGTTACCTGACTCATTTGTGATCCTGACTGGCCCCATCCTTACCAAGCTCTGGAAGTGTTGCTGTCCAAAATGAGGCAGATGAGTACCAGGATTGGAAAGGAGTCTTACTAGGACACCAGGCATGGTGGACCATAATATATTTCTGTGTTTCTACTTGTTCTACCTTTCTCTTTCTCTCCATCATTCATCCCATGCTTCTTAAGATTTCAGTATTCCTTGAGAAGCATCCTGGCATTGAAGATGGCCATGGACTTTGCAGACAGACTTGAACTTGAATCTTTATTCCTCTATATCCTGACTTTTGGCCCTGGGCATATTAGTTCCTCTGCTTTTTTCCCCTTTATCTGAAAAAAAATTATAGTATGTTTTTGAGGTTAAATGAGTCAAAATTCAAGTAGGCCAGAATCTTGGTTTGATTTCAGATTGACCAGAATCCTTTAAACATTTTGCAGGCATACTTAGTTGAATTGTATTCTTTTCAAAGAACATGCAATTTTATATTACCATTCAAACACCTATTCTATGAAGGTTCATCTCCCATTGGCTTTTCTTTGCCATAGACTATAAGACTATTCTTATAGGATAGAATGTTTGTATTATTCTTGACAACATGTTTGTTGCTTCATTTAATTATATTTTTTTTATTTCAAATATTCCTCTTATCACTTCAGTTGGATCTAAGAAACATAACAGAAAATAGCCATTCTTTCCAGTCACTGAGTGACATAGCAAAGTCAATAAGCTTTCAATAGTCACTTTATTTTTACTAATGGGAATTTGCTGAAATGATATATTAAGGTCATCACAACCAACCATTCAGTTTGTATTCCCCTAAAGAAAAAGGAAAAAGTAAGAAGAAAGAAAATTTAAGTGGATCATTCATTATCTAACTAAATCCAGTGTAAAAAAATGTGCAGATAGAAAAATAAGATAAGGTATAAAAGTGGATTTATCCAGAATAAAATCTTAATTTCAAGTAATTGCAAAATGTCTTCCTCTAGAAGCAATATCTGTTGTAAAAATAGCAGTGAAAATCAAGATTCAAGCAACTCAACTGAACGTTTCACTTGAACATTAACAACTGGTTTGAGTAACTTAATTGTCACTGAAAGAATTAAATCAATCCATGTTCCCATCACTATAGAGAGATTCTGTCATTTGTCTTTCAAAATTGCCACAGATCCTCTAAATAAAACAATCTAAATTCTGTTAGTTAATTTAATAAAACTTCATTATAAATGGCCTCCGTATTCTGTGGACTTGGTTAGACTGCTGGTGAGGTCATAGCCCTAAGAACATCGATGCATCAGCACTAAGAAAGGATAGAATGTTTGTGTTATTTTTGATGATGTTTTGAACTTGCTAAGCATTTTATGCTTTTCTAAATCATATCAAATAGACTGTTTTTTATAATCACATCAATGGGATGATCCCAGACAAACATTTCATCATTTTACAATTGGAAAATCAACAGAGGGAAACTTGGGATCATCCAAATTCACATGTTGACTCACTTAACTCACTTTGGAACCTTGGTGTCCAAATCTCGATCCTGCATACCTGCTCCCTTTTGAACAACTATTTCAGGCCTGATTTCTGCTTTTTTTTTTTTTTAGAAATGATGGGTTATCATTAGTAGACAAGGTCCCATCTGAGCATTGCAATGTTTTGGAAAAATGCAATTTATTTTCTTGGAATTGATTTAATATTTACCTACTGCATTCTGAGAACATTTAGAGGCATTTAGAGCCATTTTATACACATTTCAAGTCATTTATTAGAGGTAAAATTTTTAAATTATTTTCTTTGTGTTCTTCAAATTATTTCAAACCATAATCTTACTTGGACAGAAAGAATATAGAAGCATTTAAAATACCCTTCAGAAAAGGAAAGAACAGTGGAATGAATCAGAATGAACTTTCATATGTGCATGCATGGATATGGCCCAGTGAGTAAACTGTAAATGGTTTGAAGACAGATCAGTGGAGTGGAGGGAGGGGAATGGGGGGAAGTGCTAGGGATTGGATTGGAAAGGGTTGAGTTCCATACCTTTGTGATAATATCAGGGTGAATCCTGGTGTTGTATAAAACTAAAAAGAATAAATTTTAAAAATACTTTTGCAAAAATCACCAAGTACCTTGTGAGCCTAAAGAAATGTATATTTTATTATCAATTCTGTGGCCTATCATGTCAATAGGAAAGAAATAAAAGTGACTTCATTATTATTGTTCTAGTTCTAACAAACCATTGTATGTAAACATTCTGAGTTTTTAAGGTATCATCTAACACTGACAATAATATTTAAGAAGTTGTGGATCAGAGCCTTTAAGTATACCTCTAAAAAGAGAAATTATTTTGAAATAGTTTTAAGATAATAGATAGTACCCAAAATATGCTTTTTATGTTATAAAAATAATTAATTAAAAAGAAATTCTTCATATCTTTGGTTACTTGCTCTGAGTACATGCTCCTGCTACTATAGCCAGAACTTCATGTATATAGGGGATCCTGTATGTTGCTCTAATTATTTCATGTCAAATGAACAAAAGCCACAGTAGCCATTATGCATTCATTTGTGTGTTAATAGATTCTCTACAGAGGAGAAGCGATTTGTTTTTTCATATATTCTAATTGTGCCCCTCCGTGTCAGTTCAACTTGGAATAACAGAAATGAAGTCGAGTGAATGCTTAAACAACAGAAACATTAATTTCTCACAATTCTGGAGGCTAGAAAATATAAGATCAAGGCACCATCAGATTGGTATTTGGTGAAGTCCATTTCTTGGTTCATAGACATCTGTCTTCTCATCATGGCCTCACACAGCAGAAGGGGAGAAGGAACTGTCTAGGGACCTTCTTATTAAACTCCTCCCAAGGGCTCCACTGCCAACCTCTGTCACATCGTGTTGAATCATATGAAGTGAGGGAGACACTGATACCTAGTCTTAGCATATCCAATTGTTACAAAAAAAAATCCCAGTATCTTATACATTTATTATCACCAGAATTCTCTCTTTTGGTGGCCCTTGTTCCTTGGGAAGGCTCTAGCAAGGCAAAAAGTGAAAAAACTACAAATATTGTTCTATGATGTCTGACATTCAAAGTAATAGACACCGGTGAATGCCATCCAGGCATATCCTGTCACAGGAAACAACTCTTATTTAACTAAACTAATCATATTCTTTTCTTTTTCTCCCACTCTTATCTATTTATTTATTGGTTTGCATTTGCATTTAAATACCATATTCATCATGGAACAAGTGACTATTATTTTCATGGATTAATATAATTATGTAGGTGCTCTATACAATTAAAACTCCCCAACATGCCTGCCAATGTGTCAGGTCATCTTTACTGTTGACAGAGGGTTTTTTTCTGGTTTGTTCTTGACTGTCTTTGCTTCCTACTTCCATTACTCATGTTGATACAGTTTCAGTAAAAATAACTATCACATATGAACATTAATTAGTGTGGTGTTCCCAGGTACCATGTTTAATTATATTCCTCTATTTAATTCTTTTACATAGAAAGGGGACAAGAAAGCTCACATTTACTGAACACCAACTGTATGCCAAGCACCATGTTTATGTCACTCAATCTTTTTTTATTTGTTCTTTTTAGATATACATTATAGAAGAGTATATTTTGACACATGATATGTACATTGAGTATAACTTATTTTAATTAGGATCCCATTCTTGTGGTTGTATATGATGTGGAGTTACACTAGTTGCGTATTCATATATAAACATAAGGAATTTATGTCTGATTCATTCTATTGTCTTTCCTATTCCAATCCCCCACTTTCCTTTATTTCCCTTTTTAAAAAAGATAGACATTTTCTTGAATTAGTAATAGATTTAAAAAAGCTAAATTTCGATCCTAAAGTTAATAAGAACCAGTATTAATACTGAGAATGGTTGGAAACCTAATTATACTTTCTGCCTTTTCTCTTGTGAAACTTGAGAACTCCTGTTGAGGCTGGAGTTCAATGAACTTTTAATTAGCTGAATTCCACTTAGAAACATTTCCTGTTACAGCATAACTTGATATTTCTTCACTATCTACTTGGAGAAACAAAAATGAAGATTGTTACACAGCCCAAATGTAACAATGTAAGATCATCTTGTAGTGTAGCCTAAATCATGTAATAGCTGGTTGATCTATTTGCTTTTTTCTTCCTTGCAAGTTTTCACTTTCTATTCAGTTAACCTTTTCTATATGCATGTTCCTTTTATAAGCCAACTTGCATTTTTTTGTTTTGAGAAAGAAATAGGGCATAAACAACTTTTTTTAAGGAAAAGGGAAAAAGGAAGAAAGGAAAAGTATAAAGAAGGAAAGAAAAGTAAACAAAATTTGAGAAAGCTAATAAGGCCTAGGGCACGAGATGTCATCTAGAGATATACTTTATTCAGCAGACTCACCAATCCGAAAATGGCAGGGAAATGTCAGTAATTGACATTTGTGTGAGAGCCATCTGAAGCCAGGTCTCTTTATTTGTTATTAAAGATAACAAGAACTTTTTATTTCTCAGTTGAAGAAAGAGTTAGCTTTTTCTCCCTCTGTATTTGTAATGAGGACAGTGCCACTTGTCCTATTCCTATGTCATATTTCTTGAAGCTTTTCTTTTCATTACCACTAAAAATGACAGGAAGTGCTGGCTACAGCAGTACCGAGAGCTTAAAAGTGCTGAGAGGAGCTTTGTCATATAAATATGATCCTACTGTGTCATAAACATACCATCAGCCACAAAGCACAGATAAATTTTAATGTTTTAACGGTATA
This sequence comes from Marmota marmota marmota, assembly GCF_001458135.2. Classification (NCBI taxonomy): domain Eukaryota; kingdom Metazoa; phylum Chordata; class Mammalia; order Rodentia; family Sciuridae; genus Marmota; species Marmota marmota. Next base: position 15,841,284 of record NW_026000016.1, on the reverse strand, counting down.
AAGATCACCCTTTTTTCAATACTGGGGCTGAGAAACTCAGCTATGATATATGATTTTTAAATCTGAAAATTCCCCTTTAAACAAGGCAATCTTCAAGTCAACTAAGTTTTTTTCTTTTTATTTATTTATTTTTAATTTTGCAGTTTTGTTGGAATTCAAGTGATTGAGGCCTCTTGAATTATTCAAAATTCCTGCTTCCTGCTGTGTTCACTAATACCTGAGCTTGGAGACCCATTAGAGTGCATTATGCATGTCATGTAGATTTCTGATTAACTCTCTTTTACAGAAGGTGCACATGCTCAGATTGTAGTTTGTGTCATTTTCTATCAATAACTGTTCTTTTGATTAAACTAAATTTTTGGAGGAGGATCTTCCAAGTGTTATGGCTTCTACTGAATGCCCCTGAGTAGAGGGAATGTCATACTGTCATACTACCAAGGTCACTCACCTATTTCCCCGGATCTGACACATGATTCTTTCTTTGCTGAGGCTCATCCATGAAAACATATTGTCTTCGTCAGCTTTTTCACCACTGTGACCAGAAGAGCCTACAAGAACAATTTTAGAGAATGAAAAGTTTATTTGGGGGCTCTTGGTTTAAGAGGTCTCACTATAGATGGCCAGCTCCATTGCTCCGGGCCCAAGTGTGGCAGAACATTATGGCAGAAGGGTGTGCTGGAGTAAAGTGGTACAGGACATGGCCACCAGGAAGGGAAGGGAGAGTGGGAGAGAGAGACAGACACATTCACACACACACACACACACACACACACAAACACACACACAAACACACACACACACACACACACACTGAGCTCAGCTCACAAAATATATACCATAAAGGCATGCCCTCAGTGACCCACCTCCTCCAGCCACACCCTACCTGCCTACAGTTACCAACCAGTTATCAATCCCTATCAGGATTAACACTGATTATGTTAAGGCTCTCATAAACCAATCATTTCACCTCTAAACTCTCTTGAATCATCTCACATATTAGCTTTTGGCAGACACCTAATATGTAAACCATAACATATGTGTAGTTGTGGGTTTCTGTGTGAGAAATGATGGCTAGCCCACATTATTCAGCTTCTTCCTGCTTCACTAGTACACCTTTGGCTTTCACTAAACTGCCTTCCAGGTGTTCCCTGGGTATTTCTTTAAATGCCTCTTAGTAAGTACTTGTTAAGTGGTTCAGCAGCCCTTGCTAAGGGATAGATGGCAGGTGTCACATGTAGGACTTTGTAGGGCACTCATTTTTCTTAAGATATTTTGGATTCTAAAATAGCAATAGAAGTCCTCCATAGGTCATTTGGGAAATATGGAAAAATAAAAAGCACTCATAAAAAGCTCTTGGAGATAAACATTATTAAAATTATGGTACATCTATCTAGTCTTCTTTGAAAGCACGAGTCCCCACTTAATTTATTTTTGGAACTCCTCAATGTCTTCCCACCTCCCTGTATCTGGTAGTTTTCCTGGGCTATTCATGAACCAGTATCTCATGTTCCTTTCTCCCTATCTGCTTGTGAGGCCCACATCCTTACCATGTCTTCCATTGCGATTTTGAAGATCACTACTTCTTGGCACAATGACTTTCTACTACCATTGGTCTGTCCTCAGTGGAGGTCACCACTCCAACCTAGGCCTTGTGAAGCCTATGCCACCTTATAAGTCCCCCACTGTGATCTCTTGAACTCAAACTTTTCTGAAGATTTACTTGAGTCTCAGTGACAATAGAAGGAGCAAGAACAGAGTAAGTATGACTCCTTTGCAGCCCAGGTCTGTACTTGAATCTTATAGAAGCTACTTCCCATTGGCTTTCATGTCTGGGGATGATGGCCACCATCCCTAACATCAAAAATCCTCTATAGAACATATTCAGATTTACAGTCTGGACTAAAGTGAGTTGTAGTCAAAGAGAAAAGAGAACTGTTAGCCACAATCTAAGTTCTTCTACTTGATTCTCAGATTGATTTTTTCCAAGGACATTTTAAGATTGACTCTTCCAAGAAGATGTTGACATGACAAACAGCACCACTGTTGGTCCAAACATGGGTAGAGCCCCCATTGGCACAGAATGGTTTGACTTCCAGGAATTTCCCAAAGTCTAGAACACATTCGCTAGAATATGCACTTTGTTAGTAGAAGGGCTTTATTTTGTTCCTACTCTATTTCTGTGTCCTGTATAGTATCCAGCATATATGAGGCACACAATAAATATTGTTAAACTGAATATACTTACTAACAAGAATGTAGAGATCAAAAAGGGTGTTTTTATCTTTTGTATTTCCCTTAACAACATAGGTAGAACATTTTCATGTTCACAGTACAAGCTCTTATTGGAGGTTTTCTCAAAGTGAAAAGCCCTAGATTCCCATGGATCTCCATGATATAAAAAAATATTTAGTTGTAGAACAGAAAATGGAACTTCCCAGGGTTATCACTCATGGGTTTCAAATAATCCATTTCTCCTTAAGAGATATGTTAAACAAATGCAGGAAAATGTTCTAAATATTCTAAAATAGCTTAAGGAAGTTGCTTTTATTCCATGGAAAAGAATGAGCAAACAATAGCTTTTGTTAGAATAAGACATGATGTATTGGTTGAAATGGCATCACATTCTGAAAAAAACCAAGCCCAGGCATAGCAAGGTCATCATAAGAATCTCATAAAAATTATTTTAAAAACTCAAATTTTTAGTTGGAAACTGATCTTTAAGCCTAAAATTATATCACATCAAGTGAAACAACTTTGGGTCATGCTTTGATATTAACCTTGAGAATTGTTAAAGCCATTAGAAAGTATTCTGAGAATTGTTAGAAGCTATTAGAAAGTATTCTGAATTCCTACAGATATTCTATCTTCTTAAACTTGATTCAAGGTCAGATCACTTACTTCTGGCTTAAAAAATAGAAGTTCTAGACATTTTTTTTCCATCCGTTTTGGAGAGAAGGAGTAGGTTGGCCTTTCTGGAATGACAGGTTCATGCTGGTTAAAGCAGGAGATAAGATGAAGATGTTGGGTGTTTAGATCACAAAAAAACCCACAATTGCTCCAGTGAGATTTCTGTTCAGTCTAGTGAGCCATGAAGCCATTAAGGAAGAAGAACATCCTGTCCTTTTGAAATAGGTAAATTTCCTCTGCCTTGCCTTTTACGAACATACATGCTAAGTTTTATTAATGTATTCCAGCTCCCAACTGGACCCCCAAATTTGATAAATATGCCTGATTTACCAACAGATGTTCAATTACAGCCTAATCAAATTTTGGTCACTGATGTGGTACTGTAAACAGGAACAAATTATTGAAAGCATAGAAAATTTTTTTGTCCAATGCTTTGTCAAGCCTAGAGCTAACACCAACTAAAATTTCCTTAATTGGAACTCATAGAATCACACCCCTGCAATATCATCACCGAGCCCTTGACAAGAGAAATAGGAGCAGACAGTGGAGGAGGAAGTGCTTGCTGCCAGCTGGTGTTCCCCGCACACTCTGGTCTTAGGAAGAAGAGACCCATGGCAGCTACTTCTAATGCCACTGTGCACTTTCAGCCTACACTTTCTGCTGACTATGTCAAATGTTCACTGCCTTTACATGTTCATTAACTCTAAAAATATCCTGGGGACATGGATTCCAGGGATTGCCACTAAAATTTAAATAATGCTATGTGATTGGGAATGCCCTGTGTAACTAGAAACTGAAATTAGACCAAATGATCTATTTTAGGCATGTGAAGTCAAGAGAAAAAAGATAGAAGTAAATTGGCAGCAAGGTTTCAAAGTGAAGAATGAAACACAAGTATAGCTATTGCTTAGATTATATCATGCAAATGATGTGAAAATTCTCTCAGCATCTAAAACAGAGCTTTTATGGAATATTGTTTTCTATGAATAATGATGTTAGAAGCCTGGGAGAGAGTTGACTGAGAAATAGAGAAATCATTAAATAGTTAAGAAACAGGGGCAGGAGATGTAGCTCAGTGGTATAGCATTTGCCCACCATGCTCAAGGGCTTGAGTTTCATTCCTAGTATCACTCCCTCCCCCACAAAAGAGTTAAACAAACATATGACAATAATAAAACTAAAAATAATTTTATAGGAGATGAAAAAGTAAAAAATACAATTAAATTATTTTTTTCAATTTAGAAGAATTTTATCTCATGGTGACCAACAAGATAGGGGACTTTTCCAACACAACATAGGAAGTGTTTGAAAATGAAAGTTACTCAAAATCAAAAGGGTGTCAGGAAAAAGAAAAAGATGTTATCTTCAGAAGCTCTGTAGAAACAAATATATCTCTTTATCTCTGTCAACAATGTTTTGTTCTGTTAGAGCAAAATGCCATTTTTTAGTAATAAAGTAAACAATCTAAAAACTCTCCCCTCAATATGATATGGTGATAAAATAGTGATAAGAGAAACATTATTTGCAAATAGGACAGCCATTCATTTAATAAATGCATTTAATTAGTGTACCCATGGAATATGCCCATCGTTGCCTGCATTGGAGGGACAATGATGATCAGTATCCCATGTCTTCCCCTCTCGTGGGCAAGAGAGGCATTGGAGGAGTCATTATACCAACAGCAAAACATTCAGTTACTTTAATTCACAAATACTCTTAATTTCCTTCAATCTTGTCCTTCAAATGCATCCAGTAAGAGAATGTCTCATATAAGATTAATCTCATCATGTTTCTAGGTCTATCTGAAATTGTGCGCATTGCTATAGAAAACACTACTCAGTGTAGTAGTTCATTGCTATCAAGATGTCATGCCTTCCAACCTAAATCAGGCTTTCAAGACTTCCTGGCAATCATATTTTCTTGGTTAATTTTATCTTCTATTCATTGGGAAGATTATTTAAAGTTTGTTTCACTTCCCATAAGTCTACTTTCAAGCTCCGTTCTCTGTCATCCTCAATACAAGGATATCACATTTCAGACGAAATGGAAGACGAAGAGGATACTTCTTTCTAATATTCAAACTCCCTCTGTGTCTCAAGGACATTCCCTCTGTGTACATACACCTTGCCTCCTTGAATTTTCCTATCCTCTCATTATTCCATCCTTTATATTTTCCTGTCTATTTTTTTTCTTATTCTAAACTACCATCTTTATTGACTTACTTCCCACAGCTCTTCCATTAGAAAAGTTCCTACATGGCCGGCGATAGCTATTCTTCTTTATTTCTACTATTTTCAAAAACCCAGTTGATTTATTGTGTCTGATTTCCTCCCTAATACATTTTTCAGTTCACTGGAATCTTGCTTGTATCCCTCACATATACACTGAAACTTTGTGTGCTATGATCACTAATATTCTTTTTACTAAATTCAGTTGTCACTTCTTGTCCTTAATTTGACTTTATTGCCACGTTTTTATTACTTGTCTGCCATTACTCTATTTCCTGTTGCACTATAATTTTTTTCTTTTACCTCCCATCCTTTACACATTCCTCTGCTTCTTAACTCTTAGGAATTAAGGGACTAAGACATGGGATTTCTTACTTATTAACTTTCTATGTACTTCCTTATTTTGCTCACTAAGAGTATAAAATTGCTACAAATAGATATCTAGACTTCTTTCAAAATTCCTGATCTACAAGTCCAACTGTCCACTCCAGATCTCTACTGGACATTTAATAGACAATTCTTATTATCAACAATTCCAAATTGATCTCATCTTTTTTATCTCCAAAACTGTGTAAGCTTTGCCTTCTAAATGTCTTTCCAATCTGACCACACATCCCCCTTCCCACTGACTCTCTCCCTATTCCAACCACAATCATATCTCACTAAGAATTGCCACAATTCTCTAGCCCATGTACGGCCAGTCTTCCATGTTCATGAGTTCCATACCCACTGATCCAACCAATTGCAAATAGAAAAAAATTTAAATTACTTTTGTTCTTTACATGTACAAACCTTTTTCTTGTCACTTCTTAAACAGAATATAACAACTCTTTACATAGCATTTGCATTGTTTTAAGTAATTTGCAGATGATTTAAAGTATATGAGAGGATATACATAACTTACATGCAAATACTATGTGCCATTTTATGTAAGGGGCTTAAGTTGTATTCAGTATGTTTTATTTGCAGGAGTTTCTAGAACCATTTTCCATGAATACTGAGACTACCTTCTTCCTTTGTTTCACACCAGTAAATTCATTTCTCTGCATCAAAAATGATCTTTCCAAAACTTAGGTATAATTATGGTTTTTGTAAGATTCAGTAATTCCAGTTGATCACTCATTGCCCTTGGAAATTGAGTAGGTAAAACTAGCAAGTAAATAGATTCTTAACGACAAAGTCTTGTGAGAATTTTTAATGAGGTAATAAACACAGTGTATTCTGGACATGCATTGCCAAACATTTTAGCTTGAACACAAAATCCAGTTTAATGTAGCCATATTTATTATTGCATCTGCTAAGATCCCAACTCCTTCACTAACCTTCCAACCACCTCTGCTGGTTGTTTCTCAAATGACATTACTATATACTCTTGATCAGTACTATTATTGATAGCTGCTGCTTTCTTTGTTTAGAAACTCCTCTTTCTTACAACTCCTATTTTTATTTAGGACTTGAATTAAGCATCAACTCCTCCAGGAAACTTCCCTGGGCTTACAGGATTCTGCTGGATGTCTCTTTCATTTGTTTCCAGAACAAATTGGACTTGCCCTGTTGAAATTCTTATTATGCTGTGTGATTAAGTGCTCATTTACTTGCTGGTTGAACATGTTAAATAATCTGCAATCTTCTCAAGGATGGGCAGGCACTTTGTCCAGTGTTTTTACTCATGAATAGAATAAACAGTGATTGAGCTATTCACTTAGTAATCAAACCTCTGAAATTAGGTGAGGAAGGATCTGTAGGGCTTTACTACTAGGAAGGTACTGTTGACCTTTGAGTGAGCTGATTCAATCGTTTTGGGGACAGAAGACAGTGTGCAGTAAGCTAAGATGGATAATGGGAATTGAAAATAAAGAACACACATGCATAATAATATTCTTTCATGAACCACAACCTCAAAGGGAGAGAAAATTAAAATAGGGCAGTACTTGGAAAGTTAGCAACATCAAGAACAGGGTTTCTTCCTTCTTTCCTTCCTTCTTTCTCTCCTTCTTTCTTTCCTCCCTTCCCTTTCTCCTTTTTTCCTCTCTCCTTCCTCCTCCCCACCCACTTTCTATCAGTCTTTCTTCTCTTTCCTCTTTCTTGTTTAATCATAAGGAAGTTTGGGCTATCCTACAGTCGAAAAGAAAAAGCAAGTTAGTGGGAACAAAAAGCTTGAAAATTCTCTAGAAAGCACTGTCTCTGAGATTGTTGCCTGAGCAAAACTCTCATATTAGTAAAGAAAAATGAATTAAAAACACATGTAGAGTCCCCTTGTAAATTAAGATAAATGTCCCTTCTTGCAAAATTTAAAAAGTGACATTTAGGGCAAGGATAATGCATGATTGGGGTGAGAAAAAAAATGATGGAGTTCAAGTCAAATGGATTCTATCTTTCCAAGCACAGATTTGGAGCAATGAACTTGATGTGTGAACTTGAATAAGGTGAAAAGTCTGGACTATAATATCAATCAATGAAAAGTAGAAAATGAAACCTTAGACTCAAAATAAAGACTTCTGAATTTGGAACACCTTGCTGCCTTTTACTGGACTTGAAAATGTTTTTTCCCCTGTAAACTGTTAACCTCAGAAAGATGATAATTTAGTGCTAAATGCTATTGAACCCATAGTATACCCCATTGCATATTGTCATGATACATATCACAAGGGATGCTAAAAATTTAAAGTTGGGCCAAGTATGCCAATAGGTGGCATATTAACAAGTTCCTGGTCTCTTTCAGATATATTTAGTCACCTCAATAGTTTGATAGCAGTTTTTGTTTGCAGTAAGTGAAAATAAAGATATATGCATGTTAACAGCAAATTTCTAAAAAAAACTTACTTAAAACTTAAGTGAACTCACAGTTTATAATAGATTATTTTTATTGTAAGACTGATAAAATGTTGTTCTTCATCCATATGTGTAACCTGGCACCAACATATTGATATCAATGTTGCATTATCTAACAAAGAGAAGGAGGCAATAGGAGATTAAAGATAGAAGCACAGTATTGGTGTGAATTACAACGTATTTTCCTACCATTGCATAATCCTTCACTTCACTTCCTTGATGTGATAATTTTTTAGCAACTCTTCTTTATGTTTAAATTGGTTACATTTATACGTAATACTTTATAGAATATTATTATTACTTTTACCATTTTAACCAACATAAACTAAATGATTCAAGTAATTAGTTGTCTTATTATTGTTTCAATAAAAAATATGGAATTGATTATTTACCATTTATAACTTTGTCTTGTTACCTCAATTTCAAAGCTTCTCCTAACACTCAAATTCAAATTCTGAAAGTGCCAAAGCATTAAAATAATTAACATAAATTCTATGATTTAACCTATCTTTACTCATAATTGCACTTAGCATATCATTCTAGTCAGATATCTTTGCAAATTAGACTGAATATCATTAATAACATTTTATGTGGAAAAGATGCTTTTGCATATAAGCATAATTAGGTCTCAAGCAGTTCTGTTTTATAAATTCTCACTTTCAGAATTTATTTCAGTTAGTTTCCTCTAAAATTTTGTTTTCAGGTTTCTATTAGGAAAGCTCGCATTTCTTTCTGTGGAAGAATAACCTTATTTCATAAGTGTGTCAGATGACATAAGGTAGTTCAGATAACTAAGGCAGGGGATGGGTAAGTCTCAAGTTTCATTAATCTACTGATTTTTTTTACTTGATTTTTATAATTGGGTTGAAAGACTTCTGTAAGAAAAACAAATTAATCCTTTAGCCATTTTGCATTTCAAATGTACCTAAGCATGTGTTTGCATTTTAAAATATAGACTGGCAGGTTGAAATAATTTTTGTGCTCACACTAAATGGTAATAAAAAAGAGAGAAGATGATGTAACTTAGTATAGCCATTGTGGAATACATAAAAAATTAAAAATAGAACTACAGTTTTACTCAGCAATTCAGGAATCCTACTACTGGGTACATATTTGAAGGAAATAAAATCAGTACATTAGAGAGACCTCTGCACTCCCATGTTCACAATAGCTAAGAGATGAAGTCATTTTGTGTCTACTAGTGAAGGAATGTATAAAAAAATATGGGACACACATACACATGCGTGCACACACAGGAATACTATTTAGCCTTAAAAATGAAAGAATGAAATCCTTTCATTTGTAACAATATGGATGAACCTGGAGAACATTGTGTTAAGTGAAATAATCTAGGCATAGAAAGACAAATTCCGTATGACCTCAATCCTATGAGGAATCTAAAAAAGCTCATCTCCTAAAAGTAGAGAATGGAATTGTTGGAAGGTGGGTTAGGGTAAGGTTGGCCAAAAAATACAAAATTACAGTTGGGACAAATAAGTTCAAAAGATCTGCTATAAATGGTAATTATTGCTATTGATGATATACTGTATTCCTTAAAAATGCTGAGTGGATGAAAAGTATTTTCAGCATAAAAACAACAACTGTATGAGGTAGTGCATATATTAATTACTAGATTGAAACATTCTACAATGTCTATATACACACTATGTATACACAGTGTACACACACTTCAAAACACTCTATTGTACAAAAGAAATACACTATTTTATCGGTCAATTTAAAACAAATAATAAAAATTTACTTCTGAAAAAACAACAGAGAAGATGCCATTTAAAGTCTTCTACATTGTATTGATTTTGAAATTTAATATGCTCTCAAGACTTGTTAGATTAAATGGGGTAATATTTTTAAGGTAAAATATATCTAATCTAGAATTCTTATATAAAAATGACATTTCCTATTAATTCTCAGAACAACTATTACATAGCACCTTCAATCAAGACATTGATGCTTTGAATTCATCCTTTGAAAAGTAATATGTCAATTCCATTAAAGCAAACTAAATATATCATGTATCAAAGTAAAGTGGGTATTTATTATAAGTATCAAAGAAACACTAAAGTAAATGTTTCCTTTTAATGTTAAAAAAAATCACATTCTATTACCTTATTTTCTCTTCAAATGATATATTCTACATGTGTCGGGTGGAAAGGAAAACAAAGAGAGTTTATGTACAGTTCCCATCTCTCAAGGTCTTTATGAAATCATAGGAAATACTAATACCAGCACCCAATTAGTTACAGTGGTAGATATCAGGCCTTCAGGTCTCACTGGAGGGAGAGGTCACTCCTGGGAGTCTCTGGTAGGCCTCATTAGAGAGCATTATATTGTAGCAGACACAGGGGATTAGACAAAATCTCAGCCAGTCAAGAAGGAAACAAGAAGGAATTTTCTGGACATATATAAATGCTGGAGTTAAGGCTCAGAAGAGAATGCCAGCCTGCTCTACGCTACTAAGTTATCCAGTTTGAAAGAACTAGCTCATCTGTTGTCAAGGCAGGGTGAGTCCAGAGGAGCAGCTTCTCTATGGAGGAACAATGAAAGCTGACCTACAAGCCCTCATTAAGCAGTGAGATGGGTGATGGACAGAGAGAGACTGACCACAATCAAAGCATGTCTTATTCAATAATGTGAAGAGCTAGAATAGTTTTCAGGTACACAGAAGAAAGCCAATAGACAAGAAGAGATGAAAAGGTGTGTCTGTTAACTCCCCAAAGAGCCTCCAGCCTCGTTTTCTTCTCTCTCTTCCAGATTTGGAGAATGATCTTTTAAAGAACAAACTCTATCATTGTATTTGTTGTAAGGATCAAAGACTATGCAGCTAAAGTATCTAACACAGTAGAAACAAATGAATGTAGCTATTACTGTTTTATCAATTTCCAAGTTTCAAAGGATCCTCCTCCTCAGAGGAACAGATACGAATAAAGACTTTCAAGAAAGAGCCCTCTCTCCTTCTCTAGCCTGATGGTTCTCACCGTATAGTTATGCCAAATTAACAACATTTCTTCAGATGTGTCCAGCTACCACATGTTGCAGGGCTTTTGCATGAATTCTTCTGCTTTTTGATGCCCTCTTCCTCAGTAGATTCTACACATTCTTCAAGACAAAATTCAAGAAAGGTTTACCATTTTTGTAAAACATTCTCTGACTCCATTCTATTTTTTTTCCTTTAATGTCCTGCACAAACCTTCACTATAGGTTTTGCAGCAAATAATATTTTATTGTAATTTCTTAAATCTTAGGTTATGTTTGCTTTGCAGAAAAATCACAAAATAACATGGAGTTTTTATAAATCTCACGTTCAGTTTTCCCTATTATTAACATCTTGCATTAGTATGATTTCTTTGTCACAATTAGTGAGCCAGCATTGACACTGGTTAATATGAATATTAACTGAGTTAGTTAATATTAATTACAGAATTTAATATTAGTTAATATTAACTGAAGTCCACATTTGATTCAAATTTCCCTTGTTTTTGCATAGTCTTTTTTTCTGTTCCAAGATCTCATCTGTTTTTTCTTCCCCTGTACTAGGGATTGAACCCAGGGCCTTGTACATACTAGGCAAGCACTCTACCACTAAGCTGTATCCCCAGCCCCAGGATCCCATCTCTTAACTACACATCACATTTAGTTGTCATGACTCCTTTGGCTCCTCTAGACTGTGAGAGTTTCTCAGATTTCCCTTATTTTGATGACCATGTCAATTTTGCATCAGACTGGACATAGATTTTGTAAAATTTTCATGAATTGATATTTGTTTGACTTTTTTCCTCACGATTAGGCTGAGTTTATGTTTTTTGGTTTGCTTTGGTTTTGTTACCACAGAGGTAAGTGGCAATTTCATTGTGCCAGGGAACCATTGATCTATTTACCATCTCTCTTGTTTTTCCTTTTCCAGAATGCTTTGTGAATGCAGTTCTATGCAGTCTTTTTTAGACTACCTTCTTTTGGTCAATAATATGCATTTATGCTTATTGCTGTTGATGTGCACTCTGGAAAGAAGTTGCTGAGTATAGCCCAAATATTAGGGCAAGAAATTATACTCCACTTTATCCACAGAGTAGTATATACATAAATTTTATATAATTGTTTAGCAGAGGAGCTTTGTCTATTCTCCCTGTTTATTTATGTATCTAATCATTTATTTATAGCAGCATTAACTTGTGGATTTTTTTTAATACTTTGGATTATAGTGCAGTACTACTTTTTTTTTTTTTTTTTTTTTTTTTTTTTTTTTTTGCTAAAATAGTTTCATCTTTGACCATGGAAACTCAGTTCGCTTTGAAATTCCTCAACATTTGTGGGAGTTTTCTTTGTTTGTCTTTAAGTTTTACTTTGTGGGCTGGGGATGTGGCTCAAGTGGTAGCGTGCTCGCCTGGCATGCGTGCGGCCCGGGTTCGATCCTCAGCACCACATACAAAGATGTTGTGTCCGCCGATAACTGAAAAATAAATATTAAAAAATTCTCTCTCTCTCTCTCTCTTTAAAAAAAAAAAAAGTTTTACTTTGTGGTTTGTTTTTAATCCATTCCTTACTTTCTGACAATGCAAGATGTTCCAGGCTCAGGTACATTTTCTGCCCTAATCCTAGATTCCATCATTTCTCCTAGAAGTTATAGTACCTTTTATTGAAAAATATAAACCGAGGCCTAAGTGTGCTCATTTCTGCTGGCATAGTTTCTTCTCAGTCCTCCGTGTTGGCACATCAAGGAAATATATGTGCTTGTACGAATCCATGTGTACATCCATCCATAAAAATTTCCATAACATAAGCATCTGTATCTATATCAAGGTGAACATGTGCTAATACTAATGTGTCCAAATCTAGCTCAATATCATATAGATTGTTTTATTTTCTTATTTCAGTATAACCTCCCATATGAGGGAGGTTAGTTAACATAATTTGCCATTAATTTACATATTTGTTCCCGGTAGCATAAATAAAATGGTGGTTACCAAAATGATTAGCCCATACCCCAACTCGAGCACAGTGTTTATGAATAGTTGTTTTTGCCTTTAGACTTTAAAGACTTCTGTCTATTGTTTCTTAAGTCAAAGTTTTTTCCACTTTCACAAGGCTGTTTCACATATTTTAATATAATTAGACTTTCGTTGTATTCCCAATTCTCTCTGCAGATTCCTCAGTTCCCTAAGTCATATTTTAATCATCTACATTAAGGTTGTCTTTTGTGATGTAATAATGCTGTGTGTCCTTGACAAACACACAGTGTCATATTTCCACCTCTGAATTTATATGGAATAGACTAATCACCCTAAAAATATTTCATGTGTTTTACCTATTCACTCAAAAAATCCCTGGGGGTACTATGTTTAACCATCTCTATTAATTTATTTTTCTCTAGAATGTCATATAAATAGAATTTTACAGTCTTTGGGCTATAAATATAATTAAATTTCAAATTAAGTTTTCGAGGAGACAAATATTCAAACCATAGTTCAGGCCCATTGGTGATATAATCCCTTAGTCTTTGCTCGTCAAAGAAAATGTTTATTTCTTTTTTATTTTAAAGTATAATTTTATTGAATGTTTTATTGGTGAAGTTTTTTTTCTTTAAACACTCTAAATATTTCACTGCATTCTTTTTTTTTTTTGCCTGTGTGATTTCTGATGAAAAGTAGCCCACTGTAATTTATATGCTTCTTTTTTCTTTTTCTTTTTCTTTTTCTTTCTCTCCACATACATTCAAGTTTTGTTCTTTTTCTTTGATTTTCTGCAAACTCTTAAGTTTAGATTTCTTTGTCTTTATCTTTCCAGTTATTAGGTGAACTTCCTGGATCTGCAGTTTGACATTTGTCCTAAATTTTGCAAAGTTTTCAGCTGTTACTATTTAAATGTTTTTCTGCTATATTCTCTTTCCTCTCCTTCTGATATCCCAATTTGTTATGCTACAACTTTTGATATTGTCCCAAAGTTCTTGAATGCTTTGTTTTATTCCTCTCCTTTTCCCTCTCTGTCATTGTGTTGTCTCTTTGAATTTCACTCTGGAAAGTCTCTAATGACTCATTTCAAGCACACTGATTCTTTCCTCTGCCTTGTGCAGTCTACTAATGAGTCCAGTAAAGCATTTAAAAAAAAAAAAAATCTGTTACAGAGCTTTTTATTTCTAGAATTTCCATTTGATTCCTTCTTGGAATATCTTTTAAGAATCTCTTTGCTTACATTATCCATCTGTTTTTTAAAGCATTCCACCATTTCCATTAGAGACATGAACAAATTAAAAATAATAATTTTAAATTCCTTGTCTGATAATTCCAACTTCTGTGAACTATCCAAGTTTGGTTTTAATGGTTATTTTTTTCTCCTCTCATGCCTTTTTACATGCTTCATAATTTTTCACTGAAGGCTGGACATTTTCTTTTAAGTAATAGAAACTGAAGTGTTTAGTGCAGTGAGTTAGAAAGGGTCTTTCTTGAATTTTCACAATGAAATTCTGATGAGAATCCTGGAAGCCTAGTTCATGAAAGCACGAGGCTAAGATTATGAGCTTCTAGAGTTCTTCACTCCCAGACAAGTTCACAATAAGCCTCAACCCCTTTGTTAAATAGCTATTTTATTGATTCTATCTATTTATGGACACAATAGCTTCTGCTCCAAGTAAATACATCTTGGGTATATGTTTGGATGAACCTCTCTGCAGATTTGGGGGTTGGAGTTTGCCCTCTAATTTTACTTATCTGTTCTAAGAAAAGCAGTTGATTTTCATTTGATAAGCTTTCGCTTATTGTAAGGATGGGAGTGACAACTTCTAAGTTCTTTGTGTGTCTTAGGTGAAGCCAGAAATCATATTTTTCATTTTTAAAGTATAGTATCTTTTACTGCATTATTAATCTCTTAAAAATAGAGGAAGAGAGACTATCATATTCACTTGTATGTCTATAGTATATAGTCAAGTACCTAAAACCAACCAGAAAATGAAAAGTCTTCTGATAGATAACAGAATGAATAGAGATGATGAATAGATGGATGAATAAAGGAGACTTATTAAATAAATTAATAAAATCTGATATAAATTATACTGTAGGAAGTAAGAGAAATAAAAGAGAAAGTGATTTTTTGAATTATACAAGATAAGCATAGGAAACAAATTAAGAATGGTGAGAAAACATTTTCTAGGAGACTTAATAAAAAATTAAAGGACTTCATTCTTTATCACTAGTCCCAAATCCTTCCATGCCTATTGTAATTCACCTGTTCTTGAGGACTTCTCTGACAATTCTGAATGGTTTTTTATTACACTCATATTCTATACAGATGCTCCTCAACCTATCATAAGTTGAAAATATTGGAAGTTGAAATAGATTTAATACATCTAACCTACCATACACCAAGCCTTAGCCTAACTGAGCTTAAATGTGTTAGAAAATTCACATTAACTTATAGTTGAGCATTTTGAGAAAGCATTATACCACATATATTGCTAGCCCAGGAAAAGACCAAAACTCAAAATTTGAAGCATGATTTCTACTAAATACGCATCACTTTCACAATATTGTTGAATTGTCAAATCATAAGTCAGCAACTGCCTATATTCATTTTGTCTAAAATTCAGTATAATATAGCAACTCAAATTGGTTGAAAATAAAGCAAAATACTATTTTTATTTATTTGTTATTTAAAATATCAGACAAGAACAACTTAGAGGAGGAAAAGTTTATTTTGGCTCACAGTTTCAGAGGTTCAGTATATGATGGGCAGATTCCATTTCTCTGGGCCCCAGGTGAGGCAGAACATCATAGCAAAAGGGCATAGTGAGGAGTGCTGCTCCTGTCTCTGCAGCCAGGAAGAAAAGAAAAAGGGGAAAAGGCTATAGGGAAGATGAACCATCCCAAGTCATGCCTCCAGTGACCTACCTCCTTCAGCCTAGTCCCACCTGCCTATAATTGCCACTCAGTCCATTTAAACTAGAATGAACTGATTAGATTATGGCTCTCATAATTAAACATTTCACTTCCTACATTAGCACAGAAGTATTTAGGGGACATCTCATATCTAAACCATAACAATATTTTTGGCATAGTTTCTGATGCTAACATCAGAAATTTAAATTCTGCTGTAGAAAACTAGAGAAATTTGGGTGGTGTATGATAATTCTTTTAATAGTTCACATATATTTCTTCATCACAAATCTGAATCTTAGTGTTATTTCTTTGCCATGGTCATAGTTATGGTATTCAAAATTAAGATCAACTTGTGAATAAAATATTGTACTTGGTTTAAAACAGTAAACAGAAAACAATGTTTTAAAATGTCGTATTTAATAAACTCACCAAATATCATATCCAAAATATTTAACAAAGATGTTCTCTATCAGTTAGGTCTATGGAACATACTGTATATTAAAATCTAGGTATTTTTAGAAGTCACTTATTCCCACATTTCTTTGTTCTCTAAAATAGACATACACCAACATATAGACACAGATATTAAAAACATTGATATTTATGTGCTTATGCAAACTGAAATTTTTAAAAAATATTTTTTTTTAGTTTTTTTTTAGGTGGACACAATATCTTTATTTTACATTTATTTGATGCTGAGAATTGAATCCAGTGCCTCACGCATGCTAGGCGAGCATGCTACCACTTGAGCCACATCCCCAGCCCCCAAAAACTGACATTTTTAAAAGGACACAGTGTCAGAAAATTTATTTAAATAGATGCAGACATCAATCCTGATGTCCCACAGTCTTTAGCTAGTTGAAGCATTTATTTTTGTAAAATACAGAAAAAAGGACATTTCATTTGGTTTTATTCCCAACTGCTATAATAACTGATTCAATGAAGCTATGGCTTCAAAATTACCCTTATACTTCATCATAGTTTATATATCATTAAGGAATACTTAAAGAATAATGATTTTTTTAAAAAAAAGGACTATTAGCAGGTATTATCAGAAGACTACATCGGTTATTTTTTAGGAATGACATCTGATATTTTAACCAAATTATCCAGGGCATTTTGTCACATGGAACTTGTTATTGTGCAATACTCTGTTCTCCAGAATTCCTTTGTTTGGAAAAGTATCCACTTATATTAATTACCTAGTGCATTCCTCAGTGTTAATTGAAATCATGTATACATTTGTACAAGCAATTTTTGAAAACATGTAAGTAGAACACATAAATTCAGTTGTTGTCTATTTGGAATAATTATTAAAATTGCTGTGTGTACACAAAACTCCATCCTGTAGCACTTGATGAACATGAGGATTGATTTTTAAGAAACTGAATTTAAAAATCTGCTCTTACATTTTTTCTTTATTTTTGAAATACTGGGACCTGGCCAATGACAAAAGTGTCTGACGGAGGAAAAATAAATACATTTTCCTTTGCTGCAAGGAGAACAAGTAAAGGTCAATTTCTCTGCCACAACTTCCCAGCTTGTGTTTTGAGTGCCTACCATGTCATGAAATGAGAGTTGGAAAGACTTTGTGCTGTATTTGCAGATGCCAACTGTAAGGTCCAAAGAGATGAGGTGACTTACTCATAATATGTGGTATAGAAAACACTAGGATTAGAAGTCAATTCCCAGAAGTTACAGTGAAGCATGTTTTCCTGTGATACATACAAGTACTTATTCTGCAGCCTGTGCTCTCTCTGATTTGAAGCAATCCATGGTGGAGAAACTCCTCTATTAAAAAGTTAACTGGACACCCCACCTTCTTCCAACTCATTAAGCCAGATTGACTAATGGAAATAGTACAGAGTGCATGCTAAATTTTAGATGAGATGTTGTTTTCCACTATAATTTACTATTGTCTTGTCTCTTGTGATTGTCATAGTTTCGTTACACTGTATTTGGGCAAACTCAGCATACTTTTTCTCTCACCTGAATACTTTCCTATGCACTTACACCCATATAAATATAACAAAATCTTATTATAATGCAGTTCATTTTATGCAATGATGGAACTACCAATCATACTGAGGAATATCTACATCTGGGAAATGATAATGCTTATATAGATTATTTAAAATAAATCTAAACTACTTCTCTACATTAATATCACATGGATAGTTTCTTTTTCTAGTTTCAGCATTGTTCTTTTTTTAAAATATTTATTTTTTCATTTTTAGGTGGACACAATATCTTTATTTTATTTTTATGTGGTGCTGAGAATCGAACCCAGTGTCTCATGCATGCTAGGCGAGCACTGTACCTCTGAGCTACAACACCAGCCTTTTATCTGAGAAATTTCCTAAGGAGTCATGGTTGTTGATTACTCTGTGTGTGACCAGGAATTTTGATTTATGATTATCTGTTACTCTGAGTGCCTTTTTTTTAAACATGTAAATTTTCTTTGGTCCTGGGAAAATCTCATTCTTTCCTAAGAATTTATCTCCACTATGTCTGCTGTCCTGTGCTCTTTCCGGGCCTGTCATTCCTCAACACAGTCAGGTTCCAGATATCCTTATAGCAGTCCTTCCTGCCTCTGTCCTAGCCAGTGATATTTCCTCATTAGCATTTGCCATTCATATTTTAGTTTAGTAAAACCCCAGTGTGTAGAATATGTTGCCTTTGGAAATATTTTGCTATTACTATGATACCTTTCTTTGGGATTTTGTTAGTGTTCTTTCCTCCTACGAAAAAAATTTAGGTGTATTCCTAGCAGGTTCATCATCAGCACACAAAAGACTTCTTAGTTTTGATCAACTGAGCGATTTTAAATAGAGTTGAGTTGAAAGTGTTTAGTATAACTGGGAAGCCTAGACCAACACCAGCTACTAGTTTCCCTCTTCCTTTTGAACTAGATTAGGTGTTACTAGATGTGTCATTTCCTATCAACTCATAATAGCTCACATCTTTGGAGCACTATGACATGGCAGTCATTGCTTTATGTGCATTATACATATTATCTCAACAAACCTTTGACATCAGTATTTTATTAATGTCATCTTACGTGTCAAGGCCCAGAAATTGGAAGTCTATACAGCTAACAAATGAGAGAGCTAGGATTTGAACTCAGGCTGTGAACTGGCACAGTGTCCGTATTCTCTCTTTTATCTGAAAAAAGTATTTACTTGTATTAGTTACCTAGTACATTTCTTGAAGTTGACTTAAATTATGATTCTGTTGTATTTCTCCCAAACAGAATCTGTTTTATGTCATCTGTTTTTTATCACTTTATTATTATTCACTAATCACTTTGTTATCCTGATTCTTGATTGCTAACAACTGAATGGCACTTGATTTTTCTACATGGAAATTATCTGCTCTTAGCCTAGATACTTATTTCAATATTCCTACTATTGAGAAAATAGATTTATTTCATAAATTCTTAAATATGGTAGTAGTCCATTTTTATTTGGTTTTGTTACAGAATTAAATGTTCTTCATATGTGAGTTTTCCACATGACTAATCATACCTTTTCAAATGCCAATTCTAAAAAAAGAAAAAATTGATAATATTTTGAAGGATTTCTGAAATGACTTTCTTAAACAAAAAAGTAAGTCCAAAAGAATCTTTCCTTTATGACTCAGAATCATCCTGATGAATGCCTGTTATTTTACTATTAAGCAATTCACGTTTGTCTACTTTTTAGTATTTTTATTTCCTTAATATCATATCAACCACTGTCATTTTTTTCTCTTTAGATTTTCTTCTAAAATAATTCTCCATATACACTAATTACATTTATGTTGTGTGTTGGAAATAAAACAATCATATTTTTAGGTCCATTCACATAAAATAAAAGCAAATAGCATATGTCAGGAATAGCAATTTAGGATTTAGTGAGAACTATTTTTGATTATTATTTTCTTGACTTGGAAGTATTTTTATCACTTCAGAATTATGAGTTATGTTTGGGAGGGGCTGAAGCTACTAAAAGTTGAGTCTCTAGATAAGAAAAACAGTACTTATTTTTTAAATTATTAATAAATATAGAGCACTTTACACTGAAGTACTCAAACCTATTTTATAATATGCTCTTCATTAACATTTTGAAGTAGTTGTAGTCAAAGAAAGTTATGCTATATAGAATTCTCTTTGCTTTTAAAGTTTGTTGATAATTCTGTTGCTTCAGGGTTTGAGGTGAAATAATGCTATGAATGCACAGAGCTTCGCAAAGTTGCGCAAGGCTATTTACATAGTAACTGTTCTTTTAAGATGAATTTTTATTTCTCATTATGCTTATGTGTTGAATATCCAAACAAAAAATAAACTGGAGTTTCTTTGTAGGTTTGTTGTTGAACTTTAGCTGTGTGGGCAAGGCAAATAACACATGTAGAAGAAGATTAATTAGTGATTATTTTGCTGGGAAGAATAATGTTGCTGAGCCATCTGGTATACCTTTGTTGGGAGGGCCATCTCAATGGATTACTCATTAAAATCTTTCAATACTTTGTTCCAAGACTGTCAGTCATCTCCAAGGTTCTTATTAAATTAAGATGATGCTGAAATTTAGGAATAGTTAGATCACAGGATATTGTGTCTCCATGTTTATCACTGACAATAAACAAGTCAATCATGAGAATATGACTCGAAGCCACTCTCAGATCTTAGTATCATTTATGCTATTAATATCATCGTTAACTTTTCCTATCACAAAATAAGTACAGTGCTACAATGGTCCCATTTCAAAAGCCTATGAAAGTATTCTGAAAAGACAATATGAACATCTATATTATCTCAGAAGAGTTCTGCAAGCTGTTCATAATCACAACACAAAATAATTAGATTGGCATTTTTTCATACAAGCACTGTTTTTTATATTCTTGGTGGGCAATTTATACATAAATATACTTAATCTTTCATTCAGTAATATTTATTCAATAGCTATTTTTTTTCTGTTGACAAACTGCCAAGTGTATAGTCTTAAACAAAACAGAAAATTTGCCCCAACTTCCTGATTTTCTACCAAGTCATTTATTCTGCCCTGGAGCCCAGGTTTTCTGAAGTTTGTACTATGGAGCCCCATGCTCCCTGTAATCTCAGTCTCTCTAGGTTTCTATTTTCCCAAAGACCTTGGAATAATTTTATAAGCCTTGTTAAAGATGAGTCTTCTTAAATACTATGTCAAGTGGTTTGACTTTCCCTCCACATATGAAGTATGTATGACTCATGTTGAAACTAAAGTTTAATCTTATATATAGACCCTCACCAATATAACTCTACTGAATACAAGGCATGCTGCCAAATTATCAAAACCAATCACCTTAATCATAAAATTGTAGATCATGTGTATTTATTAGAAGGAAAATAAAATGATAATATGTAATCAAATAAAATTGAATATTTATCTCAAAAAGGAGGCATAAATTACTAGCTCACTCACTCTTTATCTTTTCAGTCACCAAGGATTTATTAAGTCCTACTAATAGGCCTTAATGGCACTGCTACATGAAGAAGAACTACAAGCATAAACCTTGTCCCTACGAATGTCTGATCTGTAACAGAGTTAGTATCTAAGGAGAAGCAGGGTGCTAAGAACATTCTGATGCTCATTAGCTTGTCATTTTCTTTTCTGAAGCCTTCTTATATTTACTTTCATTATATTTTTCTGATTCTCATTAACACTTTAACACCCAACTTGTTCTGCTGTTTCTGTGTTTTATCTTTAAGTCCCATTTTTCCCTATAGTTAGACTTCAGAAACTCTTGACAGTGTTTCTAGGCAACTGAGTTTCCCTTTCTTTTATCTGTACTCTGCAACCTTCCTTATGTGTCATAACTTAATTTCTTTTTGGAAAGTATGCTAAGACTATTTTCCAAGGCCACAGACTCTGGGACTAAATTCACAAATATGACTTTAAGAAGACAAGTGAGCCACCTGAATTTGAAATCCTACAACGGATGTTATATGTTGCTTTGCCCTTCCTTGACAGGGTAGTCTAGGAATTCATAACTTGACCAAAGCTGTAAGCACCTGTCTATTGTTATGGCCCAGCTGCCCTTATAGAGACTCTTACCATTTTAATTGTATGGATATTTGAAAAATGAGGTGAATGTAGAAATAAATAGCATTTGGAACTGTCAACTTCTCTTAGTCATCTTAGAAGAGGGCAATTTCTGGAAGTGGATTGCCTTAAATTACTTTGGAATTTAAAAAATTATAAAAATTAGTGAGTGTATAAATAATGAAACACAATAGCTACAATACATTTGATTACTATGGCATACAAGGCATTTTTCAACTTTATTACATATGTTCTTATGTATTTTTCATGCCAATATGGCAAGATGTGTTTATTACCTTTATTAATAGGTGGGGAAGGCACAGGAAATTTAAATAACAAGAGACATTGGGATCTCCAATTGTTTTGCTCTTCCTACAACATCACACTAGCTCCAGAGTTTTAATAAGTATGTAGGTATGCTGGAGAAAGCAGCACATGCTTTGAAAAGACTTTGACTTTAGATTGAAAGGATATAGCAATTATATATAGATATAGATATGTGTCTGTTTGTGGAAAAGAACATTCTATGCAAGAAGGTATTTAATTGGGGGTGTAGAGAAGAAGAGGGGGTCATTTAATAACAATCTTCCAGGGATATAGCAAAGAGAAAGATTTAATAGTTATTCTTTATTATCATCAGGAACAAGGCATTAAAAGGATGGAGGTAGAAGAAGCTGTCAATTAAAATGTTTGCAATGTGTTATACACCCATTACAAGGAGCACCACAATATCTAATGACAGATAAAAATTTAAGTTAATTAATTATTAACCAATATAAATGTAACAGGGAAGGAGAGAGGGAATGTCTGTGGGTTCAGTTCCCATTTTAAATAAAATCATTTTAGCTACTTATATAAGAAACAAAAACAAATCTATAAATAAATTGTATATAAACATATGTAAATAAATGATTCTAAATTTGGTATTTTCTGTGTATATATATATATATATATATATATATATATATATATAATTTTGTACTAGAAAACTATTTTTCACAATTCCATATTTTCTAGATCTCAAGCTAACAAATACAAATATGTTGTCCCTGCTTAAATGCAACAATAACTCTATTGACCAAATGTTATTAACCCTTTTGTTGGAAAAATGGTTCATCTATATAAAACATCTGTATTATAGCATTATGTTCTGAAATTGTCAAATAACTGTCTTCCTAAGTCCATATCTAGGATAGAATAGTGGAAGCTATACTGGACAATCCAAGAACTCTATTGCCTTAATAGTGCAGCATAAATGGTCTTAGATGCCTTAACATTACCTTTTAGCATCAAGTAATAGTGATCCCTGTCATTAGAGAAACTGGTGATAGCATTAGATATCTATTAAATAAGCAGGGGAGTGATGCAAGTAGAAACATTTAAAAGTATAAATTACTATATAAATGCCAAATAGAATTGTTTGTGGGAGAATATTAACACACATACCTTCTATGAAGAAGCTAGATTCCAAAGCCTCAGAAGAAATCTCTTGTGTCATTGTTCCATAACTTTATTTTTCCCTGAATGGGTAGTCATGGAATGAGGCTGGTTACTGTATAATAACTCACTAATAGAAATCAGAACCAAGTTAGTATCCTGTGTGAAAGAACTGAAAAATAAGTTCAAACAAAGCCACCTTCCAGATGCCAAGAATTTGAATGCACAAATGTGCTCAAGGAGAAGCAAACAAAATGTTACACACTTCGGAATGAATGATTAAAAAAAAAAAAAGTTTTTCAAAGTTTTATGTGTTCTTGTTTTGTGTTGCTTTCCTAAAACAGTGGAGGCGCTCCATTTGGGAACATTAATGGCTGCCCATGGATACTTCTTTCCAATCTCAGATCACGTACTCACGCTCAAGGATGATGGCACCTTTTACCGGTTTCAAGTAAGTTGAAATGAAAATGTTCTTTTTTTTTTTGAGAGAGAGAGAATCTTAATATTTATTTTTTTTTTAGTTTCCGGCGGACACAACATCTTTGTTTGTATGCGGTGCTGAAGATCGATCCTGGGCCGCACGCATGCCAGGCGAGCGCAGCTACCGCTTGAGCCACATCCCCAGCCCCTGAAAACGTTCTTTTACTTTAAACTAGAACCTGGCATTTTGTTTGTTACTCTTTTTTTCTTAAACAGAACTTTTGAGAACTATGCCTTATTTTTCCTTGACTTAGGCTTTTCAGAAACTAAAGTTAAGACATAAAAAACAGAGAAGATGGGAAAATGCTTAGTCCAGATAATTTGTGAAAGTGAAACTATGTAATGATTGAAGTCATATTTTAATGTAAACTTAAGGAAAATTACAAAATTACTTAATGGAATCCTGGAAGATTTTGTTCCTGCAATGCATCTAACTAGTAGGGACCAAGCTGAGAAATGAAACTAAATTTATCATACCCTGGCCACTGCCTGCGATCCAGAACTACCTTTCAGTCCAAGTAAGCTCTTAAGGGAATGCTTTAAGCTCCCAGATAGAATTTAACTATTTATACAAGCACAGGACTTGTTCATGTCTGAGATTTTTTACAAGTCTGTGAAGACTAACTTGCATAAACTCCACCCAAGACAGGAGGATACCTTAGATAATGTGCAAGCTGGTGAGTCACTCTGGCTCAGTTCCAAATGACACAGACACAGTTATTCTTTTGAGAAATGGTTGAAGACTCATTTCCATGATTATGCATGCAGCCGACCCTTGGTTCACAATGACGTAACACAGGTGTACTGTGTATTTCATTAGAAATAATGGTTAATTCATAACTGATGAGTAGATTCCAGCCTATAAAATTAAAGTGTATACAATGCCAGAGTTCACTCTCTAGCTTATTGGCTGAGGTTATTTTCTGAAGAGTTCTCCTGATTGTTCAACTTTTAGAGATTGCAACATTTTCCCCACTTGTTTTGAAAATTATTAGATGCTCTTTGTCTGAAAAATTGAAGAATAGCAATTTGATTGGCTAAACCTTGTTTGGAAAAACAGAGAAAAAAGAGCAAATATGCTTAAAAATTATTTTCAAGTATCTGGGCTGGAGTTGTAGCTCAGTGGTAGAGTGTTTGCCTAACATGTGTGAGATATTGGGTTTGATCCTCAGCACCACATAAAATAAATAAATAAAATAAAGGTATCATGTCCATTTACAACTAAAAAAAAAATTTAAAAATTATTTTCAAAGATCATTGGCTTCCTAAAACTCTCTCACTGCTATTTCTTTTTTTTTTTAAAGAGAGAGAGAGAGAGAGAATTTTAATATTTATTTTTTAGTTTTCGGGGGACACAACATCTTTGTTTGTATGTGGTGCTGAGGATCGAACCCGGGCTGCACTGCCAGGCGAGCGCGCTACTGCTTGAGCCACATCCCCAGCCCTCACTGCTATTTCTTTAAGACTATTTTATCTCAATGCAAATAAGCATAGAGTGTTTTTGCATTAATTGCTGGAAAGCAATCTCCTGAAACTCTCATACTAATCTTAATAGTCAAGCACTTTATAGCAGCAATTTTTTGTAATTTAAAAATTTAAATTACAAAAATAATAGTTGTAAAATAATAGTTTTTATATGGCTAAACTTTAATGGTAGCTTAAAACAACCTATTGTTAAGGTAACTTGTGGTCTTATGGGTTTACATTTTAATACATAGGAAATATTATTGATTAGCACATACATTGCTTATATGTGACTATTACTTCTTGATTTTTAAAAGTCTCTTACTATTGCAGAATTAAACATTTCCCAAATGATCTTATTGTTATATAGAATTTTCATATACAAATTGGAAATAAACTTTGGTTTATGTTTGCAAAAGTTAAAACTTTTTATTCATCTTCAAAATCAGTATTAATGGTAAAATTATCTATATGTCAAAAAAACTATCTATAGGGAAAACAGAATATATTCTATCCCTTGAGAATTATCTAATTCAAGAATTTTCTATGAAACAAACTAGGTCAGACAGAACCCAACATTAGTGATGATGGGTTGAATTAGCGATAACGTGAGATTTTTATCTCTACTGTTGTCATTCCAGACTGAAATTAGTAGGCAGACAAGGTTTAAAGGTCTTAGTCATGCTCATGAGTCAAAAATGAGCAAAGCTTGGAAGGCACCACGTACATTCAGGAAAAAAAGATATTTTAAAGAATTTTTCAAATATAGCAACAGAATAGGTGCAAACAGCATATTAATTTAATGACTACAAGGTATAGTATAGGGTTATAACATTCAACGGACTGATGAATATATGAAATATGTGTGTGTATACACATATATATATAATGTACATACACATCTGTAGTAGTATCTAAATATGATAGATACTATTTACTATTTATAGATACTATTTATAAATGATTAATGAAGCATAGAATCCTAAAACCAGAATTTTAAAAAATCAAAACCAGAAACTCAGGGTTAATTGAATTGTTCTTGTAATATCTATCAAGGCATTAATCAATCTATATTTGGAGAGCTCTAATAATAGAAAACACATTATTGGTCAAAGTATTCACTTTCCTTTTTATGTTGGTTCCAAGCAACAGGAAGGTCTTTATTACATTGAATTGAAATTCAGGTCCTCAAAAGGATTTTAAAATTCATGAATTAAAATGGAAAACGTTAGGATGCCATGTTTGCTATTCATCCAGTGAATGATGGATAGTGCAACCATCACTTAAAATCCAAAGAGCTTCTAGGGCATAAGTTCAAGAGAAACAAAACTCTTTTAATTTCATTGGCATGCCACAGTATATTTGTCTCAAATTTTCAGTGCATGTTTTAATCAGATGTAAACTTACAATTATCTAATCATCCTCTATTTGCTAATGGGAACTGAGATCTGACATGATTCTCCAGGCAGGTCTCTGTTATAACTCTCATCACCTTTAGTGGATGTGCCACAGTTAAGCAATGACTGAACAATATTAGATGAGTTTTTGATAGATAAGGAAACCAACAGTGAAAAACACACTCTTGCATTAAAATTTCCTAAAGTGTAGTAGTACTATGAAAATAGGTTTTTAAATTTCAATGACCTAAAAGGTCTTATTTTTCTCAAATACTATCCATCAGTAGAAATCATAACATTTTTTTTCCTAGGAAAAATACTCCAGTGTTATAAATATTGGCTTTGTGACATTTCCATGTAATATCACAAGACAAAATTCTTTATCTTTTATTTTCACAGCAATGAAATTTTCAATAAAGTAAATGACAATAGAGTTAAGAATAGATGAAAACATTCCTTTCATTTTTAGGGGAAAAATGTATGTCTGACCAGTCTGACTAGGATAGATATTTTACATTTAGTTAGATTTGTATGCATGGACATGTGCATACACACACACATACACACACACACACAATGAAATATAAAAAGATTAACGCACTTTATATGAAATATCTCAAAAGCCAGCATCCTAAATGAAAGCATGCTTTTAGTTACTTTATTTTTCTATGATGCTCTCCTAGAATCCTGATCCAATTTTTTTTTAAGAAATCAAATCTTTCGGAACTCTACCTCCCACAAAGGCAAGTGGAATTGGGGGTGATGAGCATGTTTCATATAAGTCTTAATAGCCCCTTTATTTTGTGGTTCACTTTTTTTCTTCTAAATCCCAGATGTGATTTCATTCATACCTGCACAAAACTACTATTAGCTTTTTTTTTTTTTTTTAAATTATACTGTAGTAATTCCCAAGAAAGAGTAGAGGTTAAGTCAAAATCCCCTGGTGTTCTCATTCAGTTTGGAAAGACTTCCTCTCCCAGAAAATCAAACAGTTCTCCTCAACTATTCTTTCTAGAGAATCATTCTTTTACAGATAGAATGGTCAGATAATCAGAGATTTCCCAAAATGTGCTCACTGTGCATGGCTTGTCAACATACTTAATTAATAAGTGCAGTGAACTCCACAAAGCTGATGTCTGTAATCACTGTTCTATTCAGTCCTGAGGCATCATCATTCCAGGAAATAAGGTGAGAGAAGCAGACAAGTGGTCATCATGCCTTCTTATGATGTGTAGGAGCAGTGAGCCAGGATAAAGAGTTCTTTTAAAAAATATAAAATGTTAATGTTACTGATAATAATAGTTTTTCTTGATCAAACATTGTCTTTATAATTTAGTCAATCAGTTCCTAGAAGTTTACAGAATCAGAATTCTGCCTATTGTTCATCACATCAGTCAAATAAGACATTATTATTTTGATAATGATCTCTGGCTTGTTTAGTTTAAAACTTTAGAGCAATAAATGTCCTTATGAAAGGAATATTTGAAGAGTGAAAGTAAAACGCTGTTTCAATCTAGTTGGATAGCATTGAGATCTGCATTATATAATTAATAGAGCCAGGAAAATGATTGCCAGACCTCAGGGGAAGATTTTTGTCAATTGAGCTTTTTGGATCCATCAAAGGCAATGTTGAGATACATGATAGATAGAAAACAATTGGTTATTTTTAGACAATTTTCATCACAAGTCTTGCTGAGTATAATACTCTACTTTCAGTCCTCCCTGTGGATGAAAACTTTTTTGTTTAAATGTTGCAATCAGAACTTTTATGTCCATTGGCTAGAATTGCAGCAGTGTATAGCATTTAAATGCCTGCTGGTACAGCATATATTTAAAGGTTGAGCCATTGGTCAGAAAATAAATGCAGATGCAAAATCTTACAATGTCTCTCTTGGAAATTGTTCTGAGTTATAAAACATATTAACAAACTGTTCTAGATAATTGTTGACGATGAATACAGCTAATAAATCAGAAACACACCAAATTTTTATTTGTCTAACCTGACTTTCACTTCTCTTTGTTCCACAGACACCCTATTTTTGGCCATCAAATTGTTGGGAGCCAGAAAATACAGACTATGGTTAGTGCAATATCTCATCATTTTATTATTGATTGTCAGTATGTCTGGATTAATGTGTACTTGCATTTTATTGCATGAAAGGGAAACCATAATTCTCAGTTGGGGATTAATATTTCTAACATTAAATTTACAAATGGCCTTGTTTGGAAAGTCATCAAACCTAGTGGTAACTTTTTCCATGTTATACTGCTCTTTGCAACTGTAGAGAAAATTCTAAATCGATTAAACAGTTATAAACAAGTTTAAAAAGGTTATTATTATTTTTTCATGGTACCCTGGATTATTAGAAAGAGCAACAAAAGATCTTAAAGAGCAAGAGCTCTATTTCAGATCTTCCAGTTTACTGTATGGTTTTTGGCAAGTTCTTTGACTTCTCTAGACTCTACTTTTCTGACTAATACAGGAGGCATTTAGTTGTTGTTGTTACCAGGGCTTGAACTCAAAGGCATTCAACTACTGAGCCATATCCCCAGCCCTATTTTTATATTTTATTTAGAGACAGAGCCTCACGGAGTTGCTTAGCATCTCTCTTTTTTTTTGAGGCCAGCTTTGAACTCACAGTTCTCCTGCCTCAGCCTCCCAAGCTGCTGACATTATAAGCATATGCCACTGCACCTGGAAAGCCATCTTATAATTCTATAAACAAAAGGGTTTATTAAATATGAAGAGGCCAATTGCAAGCAAAATAAAGTCAATCACAATTTTAATCCTAATAAATCACATTCAGTGAATTTAGCACAAATTTGATATAACAACCATGATTTCAATTAAACACAAGAAAAAAGTTAAGTACTAAAAATGAATACTACTAAGTATTCACTCTCTTACATCTTCCTAAAAGCAACAATTTTCAAAAACAAGATTGGATTTTTTTAGTGTCATTTCTACAAATACTTATGGAGAATTATTCCTATGCCAATTGCTGCAGTAGGTGCTAGAATAACAAAGGTGACTGACTTCTTCTGTAGCATTGGGTAGCTCATAGGCTAGAAGAGAAAGCTGAAAAGAAGTCACCATTGAGTGCCAAGGGAATACAGCAGTGTTATGAGCAACTAATGTGGAAATTTAAAAGAAGGAGAAGTTGACTTTACTTGTGGGAAGTGGGATGGTTTTGGGATGGTTTCATACAAGAACTGGAAACATTTCATCTGAATTTTAAAGGAGAAGGGGCTTTGTCAGGCATAGAGGCAAGAAAAGCCTTTGAGGGAAAGAGTCTAACATGATATGCAAAGGCAGTGAGAGCTTTCACAGCAACTTGGCTTTCTTTGATACTGCTGCCAGAGCAATGTCTTTGGAAGAAAAAGCCTAGGAAAAGCCATGGAGGACCAATGGAGCTGTCCTTCACTTTTAACATTGCCCAAACCGTAATTTAATGGTTCATCCAAGAGTGGTCAGTTGCTAGTTAAAGGAGTCAAACTAACATATCTCACAGAAAAAAATCTAAAATTTAATATTAAAGAGACTAGATGATTCCTTTCCAGTAGTGGAAATGCCAGTTTCTTCATGCAGTAGGAACCTGCTGCATGCACTACAATGCTATTCCTCAGTGCACGATGTTGACTTTCTAATGCTGATGGAATAATTCAAGCTAGTATGCCTCAGTAAACTTGGCATTGTTCTTCTCACATACTCAATAAATCAAAATTAACATTGCCTCTGCTTATTCTCAGTGCTTCTCTATCCATATTTTGTGGTTTTCATAAATGTGTTACCTCGATCACAATTAAAGCTCATGTTTTATGACTTCACGTAGATTGATGTTTCCATGGTAAGCCTGAGGAAATGTCATAGCCTACACAGCACATCATTTATAGAAAATCCCTCAAAGTGGGTCATCCAACATGATTAATGTCATTCAGCTTCACACTAATTTATTGATGCCCACTTCAGAGGTGTTCATCTTCTAGACTTTTTCCTAAAATCTAAAATGCCTGCTTGTTAACTAACTGCAGACATAGTCTTTAATTATTGTATTTGTTTACCCACCAAATGTAGTTTTGTTTGTATGTAGCTTGTTTGAATTATATACAAGCAAAGAAAAAATATTCAATATGTTTATGTGGCAGGGTGGGGACGATGAAGAGATGGAATTGAGGATGATTCAGATACTGTAACTCTCCTTCAAGCAATGCTGTTTCATCTTCTGTGATTTTTCTTTTTTAGGTGCAAATGAATTATAGCAGCAATTTGAGTTATCCAACATGTAAAGTCCTACTTCCATTTGTTTAAAATACACTGTTATAAAAGCTGCACCCTTCTTTTAAGATGATATTGAAACTATGATGTACTTAGGCTGGTGCAAGTACAATGCATGGTGACTACTTCGACTGCAATTTCTAAGACAACTTTTGGGCAAAGAGACTTTTATTGCATAAAACAGGGTTAAAAAAACAATTTATCTCACTATATTAGCATTACAACTTATTTTTCTATCACTGATTTGAATTTACTGTGTAGGTTCTGCAGAACATAAAACCTCTATACATCAGTTTATAAGGAAAAATACTTTTCCATGGTTACCTTGGTCTTATAGAGAAACAGAATGTATTTATTATGACTAAGATAAGATGAATCAATATACAGGGTCTACATTTCTACGAACCCCACTTTTTGAAATCAAGTTGGTGCTGGGGTGTAGTTCAATGGTAAAACACTTACCATGTGCTAGGTAAGGTAGATTTGATCCTTAGCACTGGGGGAGGAAGAGGACCAAGAATACTGTTGAAAATCAGATTCGATAAGATATCTGATATTTTTCACACAAGTACAAAAAAATTTATTCCAAAATGGAATTCCCCAGGTATATTTGCATATAGCACACAAAAAATATACAAAAAAAAATACTCAACGTCTTTAGCAGTCAGGGAAATACAAATCAAAACTACACTGACATTTCACCTCACTCCAGTTAGAATGGCAGTCCTCAAGAAGAAAAATGATAAATGCTGGTGAGGATGCAGGAAAAAGGAACCCTGGCACACCGTTAGTGGGATTGTAAATTAGTACAACCACTGTAGTAATCAGTATGAAATGAAATGTCCTCAAAAGACTAGGAATGGAACTAAAATATGATCCAGCCATATCACTCTTTAGTATTTATCCAAAATAATTAAAGTCAGCATATTAAGTGATACATGTATACCCATGTTTATAGCAGCACAATTCACAATAACCAAGGTATGGGAGCAGCCTAGGTGTCCCTCAACAGATTAAGAGATAAATAAAATGTGGTATATGTACCTAGTGGGGGTTTATTCAGCCATCAAGAAGAAATAAATTATATCATTTACAGTGAAATGGTTGGAACTAGAGAACATCATGTTAAGCAAAATAAGCCAGACTCAGAAAGTCAAAGAGGTTGTATGTATATTTTTTTCTCACATGGGGAGGTAGAGAGAAAAAACAGGAAAAAGAGATCTCATGAAAATAGAAGGGAGACCAGTAAGGCAAGGGAGGGGATGAAGGAACTTAGGAAGAAAGAGCAAAAGGAGGTACTGGGGAATGAAATTGACTCAATTATGTAAACATGTATGTACAAATATGTCACAATGAATTCCACTATTACATATAATTATTGTGCACCAGTAAAACATTTTTTAAGAACTCAAAGAACGATGTGGCACAAACTTCTATTGAGGGCCAGAGGCCAAGGCACAAGACAGCTCAAGAGAATTTTGGTGAGAGTTAGAGATAGTATCAATGGTAGCTAACTGAAGCGGAAGCTAGAGACAGGGTTTTTTTGTCACTGGTATCTCTGGACACGCATGTTGCTCATTGAGTGTCCTGGAATTGAACACACATCTAACAACATCTTTAGACTGGCTTGAATAGTTAATGTCAGAATAGAATTTAAACCCCAAGAGATTAAATTACCTGTAAAGATAAGAGCCCCTCTATTGTTTGATTCACCTCACTTATCCTAACCAAACCCCAACCCTCTATGTATTTAAAATTTTGACATTTTATTCATCATAAGTTTTTTTAAACTATATTTTTTCAAATATTGTTTATCTTGATTACACCCTAAAACTTTGTACCTGAAGTGTCTGTCCTGCTCCGATTGAAAGTGCAACTGATGTCACATTTGGTTCTTAGGTAACCAAAGTGTGAAAACCAGATGAATGAAGACAATTGGAAGGACCTAGAAATATTTATCCAGGAGGGTGTGGGAGGCATATTTAGAATGGAAGGTCTGTGGTGGAATTTCCTGGTGTGTTTACTGAAACCAACACATGACAATTGCAGAAAGCAGCATTTTTTTTCTCAGTATAAAGACCTTCCAACCATGAAAATTGTTCAGAAATTTGCATTATCTTGAAGAGTAATGATCTGTATCTTAGTAAATATTCAGCCAAAGGCCTTTCTTTTCTCCAGGATTTTTATGGAGGTTTTCAGACCTATAAGAGAGAGATGCTCAGGGACCTACAAAACTAGATAGGACTGAGCACCACTTAAGGATATTGAGAGTTAATGTAGTTTTTCATAGATGGCAATGAGGCTATCAAAAGCACAGTATTCTAGTTGGATAACCACAGTAATTATATATAGTAGTACTCCTATGAACTGTAATATTGGAAAACTGAGAATTCACCATGTGGAGAAAATTTTTAAAAAATCATTTTTTTAAAAGTGGATTATATTTATTTCTTGACCAAAACCAGAGCAGTGATTTTATATTTATTTCTGGCATGAACAAAAACTGATTATTATTTGATTCCCATTGGCACTTGATTTACACAGTTACTTATTTTAGGAATTTCATTGAAGCCTTTACAGTCCTATATTATGGTCCTCTATAGAACTTTCCAAGTTTTTATCTTTGGCTTTTAATATCTATTTTTGCCAGCTGTTCATGGTTTCTAAAATCATGTTCCAGGGAGCAGATATTTAAACCTAATCGACTTCATTTTTAAAGAAGTTTAAGGTTTATAGAAAAATTGAGCAGAATATACAGAGTTCATATATACCACCACAATACCAACCATACTTTTCCCTATACATAACATCTTACATTAGTATGGTACATTTATTATAATTAATGAGTCAATATTGATACATGAATTATTAACTGAAGCCCATAATTCACATTAGAATTCAGTCTTTGTGTTGTACATCCTAGGAGCTTTCACAAGTGTATGGTAACATTTATCTACCATTATAGTCTCACACAGAAGAATTTCACTGTCTTAAAAGTCCTCTGTTCTACCTATGCTTCCCTTACACCCACCTCAACTTCTGGTAACCACTGTTTTTTTGTTGTTGTTGTATTTTTTTTTAACTTGGTCTATAATTTCACCTTTCCCAGTGTGTCATATAGTTGGAATCATACAGTATAGAGCCTTTCCAGACTGGCTTCTTTCTTTGAAAAAATATGCCTTTTAATTCCTCCATGTCTTTGCATGGTCAGAGAACCTGTTGCCTTCTTACCATGGGATAATATTCCACTGGTATGAATGGACCATAGTTTATCCAGTCATACTTTGAAATACATGTAGATTGACTCTGCATATGGCAATGATGAAGGAAGCTTTCATAAACATTCATTAATAGGTCACTTTGAGGACCTAAGTTTTCAACTCATTTGAGCAAACACCTAGGAGAGTGGATTGCATGGAAAAGTGTGGTTAGCTTTATAGAAAACAATGAAAAGTCTTCAAAGTAGTTGTACCATTTTGCATTCCCATCAGCCACGAATGAGAGCTCCTATTGCTCCACATGTTCATCATATTTAGTGTTTTAAATACTTATAGTATTAGCCATTCTAATAGATGTGTTATCTCATTCACTTAATTTGCAATTTCTTGGTAACATTATGTTGAACATCTTTTCATATGAATATTTACCAAGTGTAACTTCTTTGGTGAGATTTCTGTTGAGACATTTTGCCCACTTTTAACTGGGTGGTAGTTGTTTTGTTGTTGAATTCTAAAAGTTTTTTTATAACTTAAGAAAACCAGACATTTACCAGATATGTTTTGCAAATATTTTTCCCAGTCTACAGCTTGTCTTTCATGGATGGTCTGTTTCATAAAGTGGAAGTATTAAATTTTAATGAACTTCAGTTTACAATTTTTCTATCATAGATGGTGCTTTTAGTGTTGTATCCAGAAGTCATCACCAAACCCAAGGTTGCCTAGATTTTCTCCTATCTAGTTGGAGAATATCTAGTTCCAGGTCTTTTATAGTTTTACATTTTGACTTTTGGACCTATATATAATTCATTGTAATTTATGAAAGTTGTACTATCTGAGCCTTTGTCACTTTTTTGCTGTGTCTCTGCAGTTTTTCAACATCAGTTTTTAAAAGTGCCATCTTCTTATCATTGAATGTTTTTTGCTACCTTGTGTGGATCTATTTCTAATATTTCTATTCTGTTCCAATGGTTTGTTTAATTTTTCTCTTCTTTTGCCAATAGCACACTGTATTGATTATTTTAGATTAACAGTAAGTCTTGAATTTGTTCAGTGTCAATTCTCCAACTTTGTACTTTTTCTTCTGGGCCTTTTATTTTCCATTTAAACATTGGAATCAAATCATTAATACCTATAAAATATCTTGCTTGGATTTTTGTTGGTGCTGCATATAATCTACAGATTATGCTACAAAAAACTGACATTTTAACAATATTTCATTTTCCTATTTATATATTTAGTATGTCTATTTATTTAGATCTTTGAATTCTTGCATCAGAGTTTTATATTTTTATTATTATATCATACATATTTTAGAATTTGTCTAAACATTTTTATGCTCATGTAAATTAGTTCTGTGTTTTTAATTTTTACATTTCAATTTTTCATGTCGCTATATAGAAAAAAACCTTGACTTAACGTCCTTTACCACCTTGATGTAATCAAGTTCTAGAGTTTTTTTTGTGTGTTTATATTGAGAAATACAATATAAATAAATGTTTATATTGAGAAATACAATATTAATAAATGGGTTTTTTTCTTAACAAAGACAGTTTTCTTTCTTCCTTCTCATTCTAAAGACCTTTCATTTATTTTTCTTATCTTCTATTACCTAGGATTTCAGTACAGTGTTGAATAGTAGTGGTGAGATGTGGCATCCTTACATTCTTCCTATCTTAGTGAGAAAACATCTAATTCCTCTGATACTAGCTGTAGACATTTTGAAAATGTTCATTTTAGTCCATTTTCCATCATTATGACCAAAATATTAGAGGAGGAAAAAGTTTACTTGGGGCTCACAGTTTCAGAGGGCTGAGTCCACAGATGGCCAACTTCATTGCTCTAGGCTCAAGGTGAAGTGGCACATCATGGGGAAAGGGCCCAGGGGAAGGCAGCTGCTCAGCTCAAAGTGGAGTCAGGAAGATAGGGGAAAGAGGCCACAGGGAAGATGTACCCTTCCATGACATGCCCCCAGAGAATCAGCTCCTCCAGCCACACTTCTCCTGCCTACAGTTACCACCCAGTCATTCAAACTGTGATAGACTGATTAGGTTATAGCTCTCAAAATCTAATCATGTTACATCTGAACATTCCTCCATTAACACAGAAACTTTGGAGGGACACCTTATATCTAAATCATAACACTTTTCTTTATCAAACTAAGGAAATTCTTCTGTATTCCTAGTCTGATGAGAGGTTTTATCAGACTGGCTGAATGCTAGATTTTGCCAAATGCCTTCTCTGCATTTATTAATATGATCATATAAGTTATCTTTAGCTGGTTGATGTGATGGGTTACATTAGTTGACTTTCAAATTGTCAACTGGCCTGGCATACCTGGAATAAATATTTACTTGGTTATTACGTATAATTATGTAAGTATAATATTATGTATATTTTGTATGTTATATGCTAATTTTTGGTGATTTTTACATCTGTGTTCATGATATTGATCTTTAGTTTTCCTTTCTTGTAATATCTTTTCATTATTTTTGTATTAGGATATTACTGCATTAGGAAATGTTCCTTCTGATTATATTTTCTAGGAGATTGCACAGAGTATCATTTCATCCTTAAATATTTAGTAGAATTCACCAGGAAAGCCAGATGAGCTTAGTGCTGTCTACCTTTGTTAAGTTGTTGATTGTTGATTCAATTTCTTTAACAGTTATATACCTATTTAGACTATCTATTTCTCTTTTGTGACTTTTAGTAGATTGTGTCTTTCCCCTAGGATAAATTGGTTTATTTCATCTAAGATAGCAAATTTGTGGGCTAGAGTTGTTTATCATACTCCTGTTATTATTCTCTTAATGTCCATTTGATCATGAGTCCTGAAGTAGAAGGTTAGATTACCAATTTTAGATCTGTTTTCTGACATATGTATTCAAGGCTAAGCACAGCTTTTACTATGTTCACAAATTTGGGTAAATTTTATTTTCATTTTTTTTTAGCTCCAAACACTTTTCAATTTCTTTTGAGACTGCTTCTTTGACCCATATGTTGTTTAGAATTGTGTTGTTTAATCTATAAGTATTTGGCAAATTTCCAGTTAACTTTCTGTCATTTATTTCTAGTTTAATTCTATTATAGTCCACAGTCATACTTTGATGATTTCCATTATTTTGCATTTTAAGATGTGTTTTATGATCCAGAATATGACCTATCTTTGTGTATGTCTTGGGAACTTGGGAAGATAATTGCATTCTGCTATTGTTTCATTAAATGTTCTACAAATGTTGATTAGTTCCAGATGACTAATAGTACTACTCAGTTCAACTCTGTCCTGGCTGATTTTTCTGCTTGCTGGATCTGTCAACAACGGATATATGTATGTTGACATCTCCAATGACAGTAGTTATTCATCTCTTTCTCCTTATAGATTGTCAGCTTTTGTCTAAGTATGTTGTTGGGTGTAGTTATGGTTTGGATGTTGAGGTGTCCCAGAAAACTTATGTGTGTTATAATGCAGAAATGTTCCATAGTGAAACAATTAGATTAGGAGAGCCATAATCTAATCAGTGGATTAATCCTTTAATGGAATAATAATTTGAATGGACTGACTGAGTGGTGGGCATGGATGGAGGAGTAGGTCACTGCAGGTGTATCTGTGAGGTTTATGTGTTTTCCCTAGCACTTTTTTTTTCTCTCTCTCTGCTTCCCAACTGCCATGAGCTGAGAAGCTTTCCCAGCTACGCCCTTCCACCATAACATTCTACCTCCCGTCGGGTCCACAGCACTGGGATGGTTGGACCATGGACTAAACTTGTAAATCTGTGAGCACACACACACAAAATTTTCCTACTCCAAATTGTTCTTGTCAGGTGTTTTGGTCACAGCCATAAAAGCTGACTAGCAAAGGCATACACATTAAAGGATTCTGTGGAGAATTAACACCTTTTCCTACATAATTCTCCTGTTTATCCCTGAAAACTTTAATTTTTCTAAAGTATGCTTTGTCTGAAATTAATTCATCTGCTCAAGGTTTATTTTTATTGCTGTGAACACAACCTTTCTCCCTTCCTTTGCTTTTCACCCGTGTCTTTATATTTAAAATGTGTTTCTTGTAGATAAAATGTTGTTGGTCTTGTTTTATGTCCCCTCTGACACTTTCTGTGTTTTAACTTCTGTGTATGGACCATTCGCATTAAAAGTTATTACTAATAAATTTGTATTAGTCTCTAATGGATTACCCCAAAAGTGTATTTGTATTAATATTTGTAACTATTTTACATTAGTTTCCTTTTGACTTTGACTCTCTCTCTCTACTCCTACCCTTTTTTTTCTGCCTATTCTGATTTTTAAATGGACACTTCCTATGATTCTATTTCCCTTTTCTCCTAGTGTATTATTTATGCTTCTTTTGAATTCTTTAAGGTCTCTCTGGATTTTACAGTATACTTATAAAACTAATCCCAGCCTATTTCTAAATAATACACTATACTTCACCTGGAACACGAGTACTTCATAACAGAGTACTCCTAGTTTCTCCCTCCTGCCCCTTATGACTGTTGTCATTTTTTTCATTTAGGAAACCATCACTAAATACATTTTTTGCTGTTATCATTTTTGAAAAAAAAACTTTTATCTGTTAGATCAGAATGAGAAAAGTTTTTTAATTTTTATTTATTTTTTTAGTCATACATGACAGTAGAAATGTAATTTGACATATAATACATACATGGAATGTACATACATCAATCATATTGTCTATTCTATTCTGCTGCCCTTCCTATCCACCCTACTCCTCCCCTCCTCTCCCATTCTTTCTCTCTATCCAATCTAATGTGACACACTTTTTTTTTCTTTTTCCAGAATGAGAAAAGTTTTAGCTATCAGGGAAATACAGAACGAAACTACCCTGAGAGTTTATCTCACTCCAGTTAGAATGGCAAGCATCAAGAATACCAATACCAACAAATGCTGATGAGGAAGATGGGGAGGAACTCTTATATACTGTTGATGGGAATGTAAATTAGTATATCATCTATAAAAAATCAGTGTGGAAGTTCCTCAAAAAGCTAAAGATAGAATTACATATGATATAGCTATACCACTCCTTGGTATTTATCCAAAAGAATTTAAGTCAGCATACTTTAGAGATTACTTGCATACCCATGTTTATCACAGCATAATTCACACCAACCAAGTCATGAAAACAGCTTGGGTGTCCATCAACTGATGAGTGGATAAAGAAAATGTGGAATATATATTTACACAGGAGTTTTATTCAGCCAGAAAAGAATTAAATTATGTCATTTTAAGGAAAATTTACAGAATTGGAAACTGTAATATGGAGCTCATTAAGTTAGTTGCAGAGAGAAAAGTAAGGTGCTTTCTCTCATTATCTGGAAGCTAAAGAGGAAAACTTCAGGACACTGTGAAAGTAGAAGGGACACCATTAGGGTAGAGGAAGGGGACAAAAGGGAGCAATGAGAGAAAGGTCGAGGAGAAAATGTGGCGTGAAATTATGTTTTGTGTATATATGGGTATGCCTCAATGAAACCCACCTTTCTGTATTATTAATATGCACCAGTGAAACAAAGTCCCCACTTCTCCAAACCACCCTTTTTTCATATTATGACTATGCATTTTGAAATCTTTGATAATGGGGAGGAACTCTTATATACTGTTGGTGGGAATATAAATTAGTATATCATCTATAAAAATTGGATATTATTAGATAAATAATAGAGCTGCTCATTGCAAATTTAAAAGGAATTTTAAAAAGTAAGAAATTTTATGTGTCATTTATTCTTTCTCTAATAGTCTTTTCTTTATGTAGATCTGAGTTTCATCAATCTATATCATTTATTGTTTTCATTTTCTCTTTTATTCCTGCAGTATAGGTACCCCCTTAACAAATTCCCTCAATTTTGGAATGTCTGAGAAAAATTTTGTTTTCTTCTCAATTTTTAAAAGATAATTTCACAGAATATAGAGTTCTAGGTTGGTGAGGTGTTTTTTTTTTTTCTTTCAACAGTTTACAAACATTACTCCCATTCTCATGGCTTGCATGAATTCCATTGAGAAGTTCAATGTAATGTGTATACTTTGTTCTCTTTAGGTAAGATCCCTCTTCCACTTGGCTCTTTCAAAGTTATCTCTTTATCTTTTTTGTTTTCCAAATTTGGAGTATGTATGTCTGGTGTAGATGTTTGAACTATTTGTCCTATTTGGTGTTTTCTGTTTCTGTGGTTTTGGTGTATTAGTTTGCTAAGGCTGCCATAACACTATCACAAACTGTGAAGAGAAATTTACTGACTCACAGATAAACAGCAAGCTAGTATTTTTCTGGAGTCTGTAAGTTCAAGAACAATCGATTTGTGGGGTTTTCTTTCTCCTTGGCTTTCAGAAGGCCAGATTCTTCTTGCATCCTTTCATCCTTTCCTCTGAACAGGTGCATACCTGGTGTCATTTTCCTTCTTATAAGGACACCGATTATCAATCATATTAGATGAGGGCCTCACTCTAACTTTAATTGTGTCTTTAATGGCATTATAACCAAGTAGAATTAAATTCTGAAGTTACTGGGAGTTAGGTCTTCAACATATGAATTTAGAGGTAGGGACACAATTTAGCTCATAATAATGTCTCTATCGTTAACTTGGAGAAATGTTCAGTCAATGTTTCAAATGTTTTTGTTTCTTTCTCTTTTGGGCATTTTCATTACATGTATTTATACCTCTTGTAATTTTCCCACAATTCTTAGGTACTCTGTTACCTGTCTGCCTCTCTCTCCCTCATTCCTTTTTCTCTTTGCATTCTAGTTTTGAAACTTTCTATTGACGTATGTCTAGCCTCCTCCTTTCTTCAATCATGTACTGTCTATCAACTGATATATTGAAAGTATCCTTCATTTTCTGTTACAATAATTTTAATTTTTTTATATTTTCTTTTGATTTTTTTTCTTAGAGTTTTTATCTCATTTCATTATTCACCTGTTCTTTTGTGTTACTTGTGTTTTTTATGAGAGGCCTTAGTATTTTAGTCATAGTTGTTTTTAGTTCTGTCTCAAAATTCTTCCATGTCTCAGTATGGTTTTCATGTTTTGTTTTGTTTTGTTTTTTTGCCTGTTCAAACTGCATTTTTTTTCTTTTAGTATGCATTGTAACTTTCTGTTGAAAGTAGGACATGATGTACTGGATAGAAGAAACAAGGTATATAGGGTCATCAGTGTGAAATTTTATACTTTTCCCACTAGCAGTTAACTGTAGCTGTATGTTTCAGATGCTAAAATGCCATTGGTGTCCTTGGTTAGCTCCCTTCTCCCCTGTTTTCTTTGGCTTTTCCTAGAAAATTGTCCCTAAATTAGGTCTGGAATGGGTAGTACTGTAAGTTGCATTCATCTATAGAAACTCCACCAATACATTGGAAGGGTTTGGATGAGGTTGATGTATTGTACAATCTCAGTGTTATAGCTGGAGTCTGACCCTAGCCAGTGACTTTCATATGGGCTTCTTGAGTTTTGGGAATTTTTTCCCATCTAGGTTCAATAAGAGGATCAGAGAAGACTTTCCCTCCTGTAAGCTCTGATACAGACTCACTCTATAAGGCTCAGTTATAGTTTCCATTGAGGCAGGACTTCTGAAGAACAGTCTGTTCTGGTCATATTTCAAAATGTTGTTTTTTTCCCTTCCCTTACTGGAAACATGAGAGAATTTTCTCAGATCCTCACTGTGAAAACTTTATGGGCTCTTGGAAATGAAAGTCA
This sequence comes from Marmota marmota marmota, assembly GCF_001458135.2. Taxonomy (NCBI): domain Eukaryota; kingdom Metazoa; phylum Chordata; class Mammalia; order Rodentia; family Sciuridae; genus Marmota; species Marmota marmota. Next base: position 15,799,392 of record NW_026000016.1, on the reverse strand, counting down.
TCTCCAAGTTGGTAGCCACCCTCCAAAAAAACTGTTCCCTTCCCCACAAAAAAAAAAAAAAGTTTTTAAATGCTCAAATTTGTTCACATTGAGCCTCCAGAAATTAGTCAGTTGAAGTTTTGTATCCCAGCACTGGTTTCCCCAAGGGTTTCTGTTCCTCTAAATGGAGATTTTTTTTATATGTCTGTCCATTTCTCCAATCATGGGGTCATTGGTTTGTCCCCTGACCGCTAAAGGATCTGAGTGAATGGTTGGGTTTTACTTTGCTCAACTCTTTTCACGTGTGGGTGTGAAGGGTAGTGACCACTTCCTGGTTCCCTATGTGCTACATCAGATATCACCAGAGAGCAGATTCTTGCCAAAGAAAGGACAAACAACGTCCAGCTGAGCAAGTTGTTTGTATTTGTTTTTGTTTTTACTTTTGAAAAATGTTTCATCATGAAATAGTCATCAAGATCTGAATCAAGACCCTAGAGTAATGGGAAACTTGAAGTGGGTTGTTTCTCCTCCATGGTTCTCCCTTCCTGCTGAACTTTGGGGAGTGTCTGAAATCCACCCATTGCCATCATGGGAAAACCTTCTTGACAGGTTCATATTTTCCCATTGGTTCCCTGTAGCTTTGAGCTGCTGTTTATCTAAGCAGAATTCTAGGAACTTTACATGTGTTCGATCATAAACCTGAAAAACAAATATTTAGTATATTAAAGTTCTAACATTTTTCCTAAAGTTAACATGATCAATGTATGCTTCTAAATTGTGTTCTAGAAGATCAGAGTTAGATTTAGGAATAAAAATAAAACATTTTGTCTTTCCAGGAAATAATCTCACAACTTGTAGAAATAATGGACTTCCATATCTCTCAATAAAGAGGAAAAGTTTTATTTATTATATTATTTTTCATTACTATAATTATAAAGAATAGCATTGGTATTATAATTTGTTCTGTAAAATACATATTCACCATGAACTAATTTCAGTAAAAATAAACAATAAACTGTTTCCTTAAAAATAAAATACACATAATACAAACTCATTATCTATGACATTCATTAGAAGGAATTGTATATGTCATTATTTTAAAAAAAAAAAAAACTCAAATATGGCCCCAATTATTCTGCTCCTTCAGTGATTATTTTAAGCTTTTGTCATTTCAAAACACAAAATTTCTGATGAAATATACAGGTCATGAAAGGTTTGGCTTTTATGTTATTTATGCAAAGATTAAAATACTTGATCTCCTCTCTTATTCAAATATTTATGTTAGATATGTACATAAGCATATGCATATAAAATATTTAATGTATATTTATGTCATGCCTATATGCATATTCACAAATAGCTATCCAATGGAAATTTAATTATTCCTAAGTATGGTATAAATTAAGACCAGATTGATATATGTGGAATATATTCCTAGTTCATAATCTCAATCTCTGGAGATGCTCTCTGTTTTACTGAAAATAGGTTAGAAATTAACTGAGTGACCAGTGTACTATGGAGCTACTGAGGTTAATGCCTAATGACCTTGTGTACTATGTGTATTATGGAGCTACTGAGGTTAATGCCTAACGACCTTGTGTACTATGTGTACTATGGAGCTACTGAGGTTAATGCCTAATGACCTTGGCTAATGGCTTCTGGTTTGGCTTCTTCCTTTCTTTCCTCATGAGTATACAGTCATGTTTTCTTTTCTGTATGTCAGCCTATTAGCAAAGACATGAAAAGATGAAAACTATTTGATATTTTATACCAAAAATGGATATTCAGCTCTGTGTCTGTATTATTTTTTACCTTTACAACCTTTTTTTACTTATAAGCAGGAAAACATATGTCTTTAGTGGAGCCATTTCTCACGCATCGTATATTTATGTATATTATTTGGGGATTAAAGAGAAGGAAGCTTCAATGAAGGTAGAGAGTTTGGAGTGAATAAGACAACCAATGCATCTGGCACAAATGTTTGACCTCTTGCCCAGGACAGGGAAGAATGTGCAGAAGATTCTTAATAGGCTATACTGTTTGGGTGCTATTTTTCATCTATACTATAATTTAGAGCTGAGTTTCAAGCACTTCTGATTAGGTATATTTATGTAGGGGGAAAGACTATATAGTTCCTTTGTCTGATCTTGACTAAATTGTATGTAGAAAAAGAATTTAGTGTTAACAATAAAGGGACATATAGAAGAAATTATGGAATAGCAGTGTGATTATATGAGGAAACAGATACATTGTTTCAGAAAGGGAAGTGTGGATGAGTCACATTTGTAATGTTTATTTGTTATTTTCTTATGAAATTATTAGAAGCTTATAGTTCAGAAATGTCATTTACTCAAATATGCTTCATTACACTCTGTGGGATTAACCAAACAATTTATAACAAACTAAATCTGTGAGGATTTCAAAATAGTCAGGAACATCAGCCTCTGAAGATCAGGAAATTACTAGAGCCCATGGATCCTGACCTCCTAAGTGCACCTTTGTGACAGTAGCGAGTGCAACATGACAGACTTCTTGGAAACATGCAAGCTAATTTCAGTTCATGCATTCCAATTCTGAGTGTAACCTTTTTGCTTGATTTTCCCATAAAAACTGAAGGAAACCCTGAAGCTTTGAGTCATTTCAGATGCTTCGCAGGCTTGCTTTGAGAATCATGGATTTGGGTTTGTTTGGATTAACAAACTTTTCCATCCTCAATTCCTTGGGTAAACCAAGTATTCCTAGTTTTCTCATGAATTACTGAAGCACCTAACCAGGTGCCTTTTTCAAGTTACAAAGGAAGTAATTCTGGTGGTTCTAAATGAGGAAGAAGTTATTTTGGCATCTGGATTAGAATGAAAACATTCTGACAGAAGACTTTGAAGATATCAGTGTACAAACTCCCAGTTATGTTAATGTCAACTAAAGAAGTACAGAAGTTTATTAATTTATTTATGTAGGCAAATAACTACAGGAAGCACATTTATCTCAAAGTTTATCAATGAAAATAGCTAATCATGGTTGGCCATGATAAAAACAAAAACTGTTGTCATTTCTTAGATAGGCTTTTTGAACACTATGTTTGAGCTCAAGTGATTTGCCAAAGAAGTTTTCTTCGATTAAAATCATGCCAAAGAACAAAAGTCACAGATGCGAGTTTATCTTTTCCTTGAGTAAAGAGAGACCAGGGAAAATTTAATATCTCTATCTCTACATTGTCTTAACAGAAGAGAAATTTTATGATTTCATTTCATGTGTGGGCTCTCTCTCATCCAGCGAGGAGGTCCACGGAACAGGGTAGAGGAGACTGTGGCTGCGGAGTCACTAATCAAGACCTCCGGAGACCAAGCAGGAAGCAGGTCTAATTTTATTGTGCAGTTACCATTTATATATATTCAGGCAATAGCTAAGCAGATTACAGGCAGCCACCAGTACAATTTCTGGCCAACTGTCCTTGCAGCGGCCAATCAAGGAGTGAGCTGGGAGCAAGCACAGGGACTGCAACACGCGGCCTCACGCCCAGGGCTGTGCCTACAGGGTAAATAGTTTGCCACTCACACACCTAGCAAGGAGGAGTGCTTTGCCACTCAGATGCCCTTAACATATGCCATGTATGCAGCACTCCATGCACCTGTCCCCACAGTTTCACACTAAACAAGAGAGAATCCACTTGAGAATCCCTGGCCAGGTTTTGGTTTTATTTGTTTATTCATTTGTTTCTGTTTTGGAGCAACTGCAGGTACTAAAACTCTCCCTTGCCCAGATGTCAATGTCATGGTTAAACCCTGACTTCCTCCAGCCACAGGAGATAAGAGCTGAAGGGAATCTGAGTGGTCATACAATTCTGCCATCTCAGGTAAAGGTGAGGCAGCTAGCAGAGTGCCAGTGAGCTGCAGCCACACCAAGGCCATGCCTGTCATTGTTGGCCAGGTTTACCATTGAGAAGTTAGATAAGTAGGAAGACATCTGAATCCCTATTTACCTAGGCAATATTTTCTATAACTTATTCTGAAGTGGTTGGAACTTTTCTCAGGTTATTAAGTATACCCAAGGTATTACACTATGGCATTTTCCCGGTATTGTTACAGAACAGATTCTGTCAAGCTGCATTTTATGTGATTAACCTGGGAAATGCTTTCTTGCTAAGTTTGAGGTGTCAGATTCTTGTTAAAGAAGTTTCTCTTTGAGCCAAGAAACATTTTTCTAAGGCAGCCCAGTGTCCTGCTGTTGCTTTCTGGTTTCTTTGTGAAGCTTTGGACAGCTCCCAGCTGTTATAATAGAAGTAATAGTGATAGCACATTGTGCTCCAAAATCACACTGTGCTATTCCTCAAGTTCCAATATTAATGCAATACCTCAGGCTGGAGTCCCTGGAGGGTGAAGCAAAGGGCAAGGTAACAAAGAATTCTTAGATATATCCTGTTTTATACATATTTTGCTAGCTTGGGAAGAACAATATCTCTGTGTAGGTTAAAGAAAGACTCTACAGTTTCTCTGCCTGGGTAACTCTTCTAATTCTCAGTTCAAACCCTCAGATGAAATACTGGGGTTAAGATGTGCCAAGAAGAACTGCTGAAAATGGAAATACCAGGACACTGCTTTGCACTTAGGAAGGTAAATCCTGTCCAAAGATTGGTGCAGCATCCTGAGAAGGCATTTAATAGGATATCTGTGCCAGCTGTCCAAGTACAGGTATCATGAAACTCACGAGGAACTATCAAACCCAATAGATGCCCTCTTTCCAAAGTGAGCAACACAACTTTGGGTGAACTTCATAGAAATGTGCTAATAGATCCCATCTTGTATTTCTATTCCTAAGGCCACTGTATTGAACATATGACCAGAAGGCTCCTCTGATGGAACCTTAATAGCAATATTAGGTAATAGGACCATGCAAAGGGTCAGAAAGAGCCTGGGAAATTAGTATCTCAATATTCAAAGCCTCACTTGGCATGTTCACTGATTAATTTGACATCATAATTCTGCAAATACACCTCTACAAATACCTAAGGAGCATCTAGAGGTGTGCAAAGCATTGTGCTCATGAGTAGATTGGAGCAAAGGTAAGAGAGATATGATCCCCAGTCCATGTTAACTTATAGTCGAGGAGAGAGAAAAGACAGGGTCCAAAAACAGACTTTACCCTTCAAGATATCTCCAGCCTGACCTTTCACCCCAGAACAGACATCAACTTAGGATGTGAACTTCACACCCCAACACTCCACTGCGTACCTGGAATGCATTGTGTTTTTTCATTCACATCTGCATAATGCACATGAAGAGTATGAGTTTGGGAATCAAACAAATGGTGCTTCATTTGGTGGCTCAACATTTAACAGCTGTGACCTTTTGTAAATGCCTTAACTTCCTTGAGCTTTGGTGCCTGCATCTGTAAAATCAGGTCCCATTTCACACTCAACAGAACATCAATCATGCATGATTACATAATCAATACATCCCTTCCTTTCTCTTTCTGCCCACTCCTCACAGATTGCTGGTTCTTTCTGGTCTTCTTATTCTCTTTATATAAGGTATTTCAAATATTTGTAATAAAGAACTCATTTGTACCATTTTTATTATTTTTGACATATATCATGTTAACAAAGCAGAAAGATAAGAAAATAAGAGTTAATGTGTCAGTTATTGCTGGATTCATGAACATAAGTATTTTTATGGCTTTCTACAAAAATATGGCAAGCACCAATGAACACACAGTACTGTAGCAACAGTCTCAAGTGTATTTTGATTTGCAAATCCTATTACTCCTCTCTTGAATATTTTCATTGGTTTCCTTGGAAACTTTAAATTGATTTAAGGTATACATTCTTAAGTTTTCAAGCTTCATAACCATAGTGATATGGATCATTGTAGTACCTCACGGGCTTTAATTCTCTGCATTCTGAACTTGAAAAGTTATTAGCTACTGGTAATCTTTAAATGCAAGCACATTGCAACACTTTAGAATCATTTATGATGTTTGTATATTCAGCAGTGTGTGAAAGTAAAATCTGAATTATCTTTTATTCAATATTTTAAAAATATGTTTATATCCAAGTGTCTATGTTATTGTTCTATGTACATTAAGACTAATATCCCACATTATCCAGCCTGGTTGACTAGTGATTGATATTCTGTGTTAGGCAATGAATATAAGCTTTTCCAAAACTTTTTTGACCAACCTATAAAGAAAGAACCATTTAACTTATCCATTGAAACAAAATTAGAGAAAAAGTGCTCTCTTAAAGAAGTTTTTCTAAAATTTAAAAGGATTTATTGCTTAAATCCTTTAGGCAATTTGAGAGAAACGGAGATAGGAAGATAGAATAAATACTGTCCTTTTATTAGAATATATTCAAATAAAAATACTCTCAATTTGTGACTATAAATTATTAGAGTAATTCCAAAATTACAAAAGAAAATAAGTTTACTTATGTGCATGTGTGTGTGTGTGTGTGTGTGTGTGTTGAATAGAAGTTGCTACCCTTGGACCCCACCAAAAAAAAGCAACATAGCACACTTGAAAAATGTCAAGACTGTGAGTGTAGCTAGTAGAGCACTTGCCTAGCATGCCCAAGCCCTGGCTTCCATCCTCACAACCACAAGGAAAAAGAAAAGAAAAGAAAGAAATAGAAATGTCAAAGCTGTGTACCTCTACTAGAACTGATCCCTTATGGGAGAAGGCAATATATTGCTTACTTTGAACTCAGGAATTACTTTAATTTTAAAAATTCAGTGGACTCCATTCTGTTCTTTTCTCCTATCATGAGGGAATGACTTGTGTTATTGGAACTAAGGGAAGCTAAACACTTGGGATTTGCCTACCTTAAATGAAGACGAGGATTCAGAGTAGTGTCAGATGCCATCTTTGTAATTAAAAGCTAAATGTTGCATGATCTTTGACTTATAATTTCAGCATTGCTATGGGGAAGGTAATTAGACCAGTTAGTTCTGCCCACTAAAATTATTTATTTTTAATATATAATTGGCCTATTGTTGTTCTAAACATCTTTTTCTTTTTTATCAATAAATGGATGATAACCTTTTAATAAGTAGATCCTTGCCATCCACTAAGGAAGCCATTGTTTACATGTGACTTTTTAAGTGTGAAGATTAATTAAATTAAATTGATTAAAATTTCAACTCTTCGTCTCCTTGTCACATTTCAGGTGCTTTCTAACCACATGTGGCTAATGGCAACCATATTGGACTGCACAGAATACTATATTTCCATCAGCACAGAAAGTTCTACTAGACAGCATTGATGAGAAAACATTCTGGCCCAATTTGGTCTGTTTGTTTCCTCCTCTTTTAGACCCAGCTGATTCTTTTTTGCATAACTCATGTTGCTCTTATTACTTGCCAAATCTATGCAGCATGATTCTCCTCACTTTAGTCCTTCTCTTGTTCCTATTTTCAGAAAGTTTCCACTCTGCATTTGCAATAAAGTTTGCTCTCATTTGCAATAAAGTGTTTTCTTGCATTTTTATTATAAAAGTTTTATGCCCTGTAGAAAATTTCAAAGTATGGAAAGTAAGTACAAGGTAATATAATAAAACCTAAACCCCTCACCCAGGAATGGTTAGCACTCCTGACATTATATTATATTACATTTTGCTGGTTTTTAATACATATGCATATTTTTAAATATAATTGTTGTTCCTTTTTGGACATTAGTTTATCACTTACTAATATCATTTCTCTTAAAAAGTATTATTGCATAATAGTCAATCATTTATATATTTGTTAGGATATTTAGCTTTATTCTCCAATTTCTCCCTACTATAAACACATTCATAAAGCATAACGTTGGACCCCCAAAATTGAATGTATAAGAATTTTTTCTTTCAAGATGAAATATTTGAGGTGAGACTTCTAATTCCAAAATTGTGAGAATTTTAAAATTATATAATTGATTTTAAAATAAATAAATATCCATTTTAACCTCATATGAATATATATAAGAGTTAAATAGAAGAGACAGGACCAAACCTTAGTCTTTTCTTCCTGTTGATCTATTGAATAGAAAGGACCAAATTTTATCTTTCTGTTTCTGTAGTTTAAAATGTGACCTAGAGACCTGTGCATATCATCATGGACTATAAAACTTCCTTGTTAGATAAAGAGACAAAGAAATATAATAATAGTATGTTCTGTTAAAGATAAAAAACAAAAGGGAATTTTATTTTACACTTAGAAAAATATCAGCATGAGATCGGCTCCATCCAGCAAAGTATATCAGTGAGTAGGGATATGTGCTAGAAGAATTTTTTTTTTGTAGTTTAAACTCAACCAATTATTTACAACAACATATTTTTCTTCATAATTGGTAAGAAGTATTAGACTTTACATCTCAGGCTGTTTTAATATAGCTTTCATTTGAAATAACTTTCCGCTGAGACCTTGTATCTTACCAATTGAGGGAATTAATAGAACCTATTTTGTGGGACAACTCTCTGAGGGAATGCAGATGGTGATGAATAAAACCTGGGGAGGAAAACATCCTGATGGTGATATTGGTCTTCAGTTGAAGGGATTGTCAGAACTTAAACTTAATGCCTGTTTTCTTCTAATACAAAGTAAAATATAACAACACAACTGCAGGAAAAAAAGCTATATGTAGATGTAAGAAATAGAGGATTTAAATAAAGAGTAATAAATTTGAAATCCTGCAAAGGTCTGGGAGGAGACTGAATTGGATGTAGGGAAAAACTAGTGTGGGGGTGGGGATTAAAGACCCCAAAGTAACAGTAAACATGATTTGGGACCACATCTACTGAAGAACAAAGTCTGAAACCTCTGAAAAGTCAGGAACTCAACATGAAGTCATTTTAACCATACCCGCCATCCCAAAAAAGCAATACAGAAGTTGAAAAGAAGCAATATCTCAAGTAAAATCCCAGTCCTGTGATATGCAAAATCATGAAGATAGGAATCACCAAACCAATAAATAACCATACAAACTGGCTTTCAGACTTTTAAGCCACTTGGAATACCTGGGCCCTCCAGATAAAGTACAACTGGAAAAAGTACAACTAAAATCACTACAGAACACTGTTTTATAGTCCAGCACACATAGAAAGTCTCGGTCCTTTTTATTTTTTATTTTGAGACATGTTCTTGCTAAATTGCTGAGGCTGGCCTTGAACTTGTTATCCTCATGCCTCAGCCTTCTGAGTCACCGGGATTACAGGCATGTACCACCACATCTACTGGGCCTAAATAATATTTTAAATGCTTAATAAGATATAAAAAGAAGCATGAAATATCAGAAAAAAATGGGATATTGGATTTTTTCAGGAAGATTTGAGAAACAACCCAAGAACTTTTGTAATAAAACAAATGCAAAATCATTATAATTAAAACGTTAATGAAAAAGTTAAAAAACAAATTAGTAATGATTGAATTGGAAGACAGATCAAGAATGCTGCACAGGGCTGGAATTGTGGCTCAGTGGCAGAGTGCTTTGCCTATGCCAAATTCTTCCACAGAAGCACGGGGTTCTATCCTCAGCACCACATAAAAATAAATAAATAAAACAAAGGTTTTGTGTCCATCTACAACTAAAAAAAAATTAAAAAAAAAGAATGCTGTACAGTTGGTTAAGAAGATAGAAAATATGGAAAACAGGTTAGGAGACATGGAGATAAAAAATAAGAAGACTCAAAAAAGGATTCATAATAGGAGTTTCCCAGGAAGAGTATAGCAAAGCAACATTCAATGAGATAATAATTGAGGTACTTTTCAGAACTGAAGAAAAACATGAATCCTCAGGTTGTAAAATGTAACATAGTCTAGTTACAATTAGTAAAAATGTAAATTCTACTAGTAGACACTTCATACAGAATGAAAGAAAAAAGAGAGAAAAAGAGAAGAGAGGAAGAAGGGAGAAAACACTTTAAAACTTACAAAAAAAAGAGATTTTGTTTTTTGGTTTTGTTGTGGTTGCATTGTTTTTTGTTTGTTTGTTTGTTTTTTTGTTTGTTTGTTTTGAGAAGAGAGTCTTACTACATTGCCCAGGCTCCTCACAAATTCCTGGGATCAAGCAATCCCCTTGCCTCAGCCTGTTGAGTAGCTGGGACTATAGGTGCAAGTCATTGTGCTTCGTTTAGATTTTACTTTTATAAGGGAGATTTTTTTTTTTAAAGAGCAAAAAAGTAATGAATATACTGTAAACAACAATACCAACATCTTTATAAACACTAATGTAGACCAGAAATAAAGCATATTTTCAAGATCCTGAGAGAAAGCATCAGCCCAGAATTTTTGTCACTACACATAATATCGTTCAAGGTAGCAGCAAAATAAAGATTAAAAGATTTTCCCATTCAAAGATGCTAATAGATCTACTTAAAAAATAGCCTTTTATAAAAAGGAAATTAAACAAAAGGGAAGACACTGAGCAGCAAGAAGCTGTGAGGAGAAAAGAAATTGATAAATACCTAAATAAACATTTGTTATTTTTAAATGATTAATTTTAGGATTTAAATAAAAGTGGAATTATGAGATAAAAAATAACATCAACTTTGAAAAATTCCAAAATTTCATGGTTTATAACTTAAAATCATAGTTAAAAACAATTAGTATACTCAGAGAACAAGTCATAATAGAAATTATAAAACAATTGGGTTTCATTTCTTATGAAATAAAATTTCACTTCTTAAAAAATAATTATTTAGGAAACTTTGTAATATATTTGTGGTATGTTACAAATATGTCCACCATATATTTTATTATTTTGAAATTAAAACCAATATTCTAGCAATTTTGAGAATTTTGACAGATTTTTGACATTTTACAAATATGTTAAAATTTGTAGGAGTTGTAGGACAAGGGCTGCATTTTGTTTATTTAGTTAAAAAATATGGTTTATATTAAAAATGTATCAACTATAGATTAAAAATTGTAAAGAACTGGAATCAAGAATTTTTCATAGGAACCTAGTGATCATGGGAAATTTTAAAATTTTAATTCATTTGTAAATATACTGACAGGAAAAGCTGATGGGTTATTGTCAGGATACATTCTGCAGAAATGCTGTAATTGATACAAGAGTTCAAAAATAGACAAGAATTATGCCTAGGCCAAATTCTTCCACAGAAGAGCTTATTCACTTGTTTTCTTTGATGTTTAGTATCGGTTGGTCACTTTTAAGAGCATGAGACAACAGTTTTACAGATGTTCCTCAATTTACAGTGGGGTCATATCCCCTACATAAGTTGAAAACACTGTAAAATCAAAACTGCATTTAATATGCCTAATATACCAAATACGTAGCTTAGCCACATGATACACTGTGGAGTGTTGCTTGTTTACCCTTTTGCTTACATGGCTGACTGGAGCTTTGGCTTGCTGTCATTGCCAAGCATGGCTAGCTCAAGAAAAGATCAGATTCAAAGTACAATTTCTACTGAATGCATATGGCCTTCCTTACCATATTCAGAGACTGTGTGTTTTAAAAGTGGGTATTTGTGACACTCCAGAATTACACAATATGCAAATTTTAAAATTTATGTTGAAAACATTTAAGGTCAAATTAGAAATATATTATTTTGAGGTGGGTGCCAGAGCAAACAATTATTCAAAGGTTATTCTAGAGAGGGCATCCTTGAAGTCATATTGGTTATAACACATTTCACATAGAAGGATAGTAAGATCTATTCCTGAATAATTTCAAAGTATGGTTAAGTGTTTGTTTATAAGTACTATGGGAGAAATATGTGTGGTTTCACATAACCTAAATAAATAAGGAAAAATAAATTAAATCCTTGATGACATCCTACAGGTAAAAACCTATCTGTGACTTTACCAAAAAGCTAGCTTTTTTTCTTAAAAACTTTCATTATTGTAAATGTTCATCATAATGGATTTATGTCTACAGTATGGAAGGTTAGAGAATCGTGTAGAAGATTCATGGCTAGGTCAGCTCTTAATGTTATTTAAGACTCAAGACATATGACCAGTGCTGGATCCTTGACAATCTTTTTTAAGTACTGGGAATTGAATTCAGGGGCACTTAGCCACTGACTGCCACTGAGCCACATCCCCACCACTATTTTGTATTTTATTTAGAGACAGGGTCTTTGTCTCACTGAGTTGCTTAGCACCTCACTTTTGCTGAGGCTGGCTGTCTCAGCTGTCTCACCTCACTTTTGCGATTCTCCTGTCTCAGCTGAGATTACAGGAGTGCGCCACCATGCCCAGCTTGACAATTCTCCGTTGGCCATTGTAGTCATGAGTTATGAGTCAGTCTCTTTCAGTGGAATGTGAACCACTTGAGATTTCAAGAACTAAATTTTATTGATTTTTATATTTCCTGTGCCTAGGACAATATCCAATCTTAAGAGGTGTCCAATAATAATGTGTTGGGTATATGATAGATAAATGAAGAGTCTCAAGTCTTACAATTTATTTTACTTATTAATAATAATGGCATAATATTCAGGTGTAAGCACACCAACTGCCTAGAATCAAATTGATAATAAAGCAACGTAGGGTTGTGAACAGCAACATTTTAGATCACCATCCCTGAATTTCACTGAGGAGCCTTATGCTTGTCCCATGGGACTCTTGGCTTCATAAAATAATGCAGATCACAACACAGTTTGAAATTGCAGTTAAGTGGACATAAAAGAACTGCCCTTGTCTTACAACCCCTAGAGAGATTTTAACAGTTATAATTGTAAAATGCCAAAAATCTATCAAAGTTGTCAAAATTGTTAGAATACTTGGTTTTGATTTAATATTCTAAATGGACATATAATTGTTATGAGCCTCAAAAGAGAATGGAAGTTAAGTCTGTGAGGAAACAAAAGATCTGCAAAGGGAAGCATTAGCATATAATTATGGAATGCATTATGCACACTGATTTAATTAACTTATATGAACACTAAATAGGGAAGCCATATGGGGAATATGGCTTCACAAACTGCCACCCCCATGGGCAATACTTTGCGTGGTGATAAGATTCTCCCATCTCCTCAGAGTCTCTAGTCTTCTAGCACCTTCTCATACTAAAACCTCTGTTTGCCCCCTGGCTCTGCAACTTTCTGAGAACTGTAGCCAAATCCTTTTCCATTCTGAGCTTTGTATTTCACGTCTAATAAAAAAGTAATAAAACATACTTTTTAACTCACAGCATTATTGCAAAGCTCAAAGGAGATAACATGTAGAAAAGCGATTTTGTATACTAAACTGGAATGTAAACTAATGGGATTATTCACTTGTCTCTGAAATACATAGCAAAAAATTAAAAGTAATTATTGTTAACCTACTTACTCCCAACTTAATACAAAAGACTAGGACATGAGTCCTGAGAGACTAGGAACATTGGTCCAAAGTTTTTATCTGTGACTTAACACCAAGAATATTACCTTGTACATTGAATGAATTCATTCATTCATTCATTTAACTTAAAATAAAATTATATCTGATACTGGAAAAAAAGTGCCTTCATTCCATTTCTCGTTTAATATATGTGACTAAAGCTTAAAGAAATTAACATAAATATACTGTTGATCATTCTAAAATATGATGTTATTTTAGCCTCATGAAACCAAATTCTAATTTATTTCTAAAAAGTATATGTTATTTTGAATCTGAAGTAACAGATTTATTAAACTCAAGTAAAGAGCTGATAATCAGTCACACTGTAGAGACATTTAATCCCACATTTGCATAAGTTTTCAAAAAGCTTTTGCATTGATCATTTCCTTTCAACTTCAATTTCCAGTGAAGTCATAAAAATATCATTAAAATGCCCATTACTCAGGCATCAGAGAGGACACATAACTTGCCCAACTAGATCAGGCATCAATTAACTTCAACTTTGAACTATCTATTCACCTTTGAAAGTCTTAACTTTTACTCATATTTTTTCTTGGATTTGTGGGACAATTTGGTTTACTTATTTCTTACTAAACTTAAAATAAAATGCTTCTTAGCAATATGCAATTCCAGAGTGTTGCTCCACTCTGATAACCTTTAAGCAATTAAAAAAAATGCATGGAACCTCTGTGAATTCCTTCCTTCCTTCCTTCCTTCCTTCCTTCCCTCCTTCCTTCTCTTTCTCTTTTGCACTGGAGTTTAAACCCAGGGGTGCTCTACCACTGAGATACATCTCCAGCCCTTTTTATTTGTTATTTTGGGGAGGCTAATCTGGAATTTGTCATCCTCCTGCCTTAGCCTTCCAAGTAGCTGGGATTACAGGTGGGACACATCTGGTTTTCTGGGCAATTTCTAATGGAAAGGAATCTATTAGAGGTTTCAAGAGGGAAAAAATGGTATATAATAATCAGGAAAAGTTTAAGGATCAAAATTAAATTTCACCTCCATAAAATTAAGGCAACTGTTCCTTAGTTTTACAAAGCATTGTTTCACCCTAATCCTTTTTTTTCTGCATTGACCTGGTTACTTTCATAGTTTTTTTTTTTTTCTTGTACTCTTTGGGATATCCTGGGTGTCTCATCTCAATGGAAGAATGGTTTAAAGTGATCTCCAAGTTGTTTTACATTTTAAGAATGCTCTTGATTCAGAGTCACTCTAAATAGCTCTCCAGATAAGAATGGCTCTTCCCACACAGCTGGGTTCAAATTCCAACGTAATTCTGTATTAGCCATGCAACTTGAATAAAAAGTCGTGTCTACTTTCTGTGCCTCAATTTTCTTAACTATAAAGAGATGATAACAATAACACATACAGATACCCCTCATAGGTTGTTTAAATAATTAATTGGTTAATTCATAAAGTATTTTAACAGTTCTTGGCATATGGCAAGTACCAGTTAAGTGTTAAATATAATGATGATTATTTTCATTATCCTTATTATTGTCTGGCTTGTTTTAGTCAGCTTTCAGTGCTGTGAATAAAAGACCCAACCAGACCATCTGAAGAGGAGGAAAAGTTTATTTTGACACTCACAGTTTCATAGGCAGCTGCCTTCATTCCTCAGGGCGTGAGGTGAGGCTGAACATCACGGTGGAAGAGTATGGTGGAGGGAAGCAGCTCATATGATGACCAGAACACAGAAAGAGAGACTCCATTTGCCAGATACAATATATAAATCCCAAAGGCACACCCCCAATGCCCTCCTCCTCCAGCCACACCCTCCCTGCCTTCAGTCACCACTCAGTTAAACCCAGTCATTTCACCTCTAATCTTACTTGTATTGTCCCACACATGAGCTTTTGGGGAACACATCACATCCAAATCATAACATAGCTACTATTAGCATTGTCATAATCTTTTTCTAAAAAGAAGGGCATACTGATAGTATAGTCAGTGGTATAATATGTGCTTAGTATGCATTAGGCCCTAGATTCAAACTCAGCACCAAAATAAATAAATAATAAAAATAAATAAATAAAAAGGACAAAGTACTCAGAAGTCCTCATAGTTTTTCAACCAGGAAACAAATTTTGTCATTTTTCTTAAGACTACTTTCTGCAAGGGCAGGGGGCAGGATGGGGGAGCAAAAAGACTGTGCAAACCAGTTACTATAGGGTTCACTTGGAGAGGGGTTCACTTCAAGAAGAAGCCCAGGGATATTTTCAGCTCACCATCTTAGGGTTGTTCTATGCTCTAGGTTTCAAAATCACATCAGTTCTATCAAATTAGCCTCTACTTAGATGAATAACAGAACCAGGTATGTTGTTGTGGAACAAAAATAAACAAATAATGAAAATACATCTCAATAATCGTCAAGATCGCAATGATATTGCCTTTTTCTATATATTATTATTATTAACATTATTATTATTATTTGTGGTGAGCCGTTCTAATTAGACCGTGGCCGCCATTAGAAGATGGCGCCGGCTTCCACTGTGGCCTGTGATAAACAACTCCTTTTATGGAGAATTGGCACGCAATCCCTTACCACCCTATGAGAAAGATCCACGTGGCAGCTTAGGATTGGTATGCGGGAGGCTTTATTAGGCTGTGCTTGGGCGTGGCGGGTGCGGGTCGCTAGAAGATGATACTTGAATCAAGGCCTGAATAAACTGCTGAAAGAAGAATCCTGTGTCGTGTTTTCCCTTGCTGGCGAGGGGTCGCGACAATTATTAAAAAGTATGGTATCCACTTTTACTCTCTTACAATCCATTTGCCTCATGCAACCAATTGCAGTGGTGCCCTTAGCAAGTAGGGGATAGGATTAAGGCAATCCAGGTTTTTTCCAGGTCCTTGGCCCCTAACCAGCATCACTCTGCACAGGATAACTAGAAGCACTGTCCTCTCTTCCCTCTCCGTGCCATCTTTGCTTTAGATTTCTCTAGAATATGACCTCATTAGGAATAGAATCCTTGTCTACTCCCAACCCCATCACCTAAAGCAGAGCCCTGTACATAGTAGACTCTTCATACACATACAAATGAAAATATAAAGAATAGTTTTCTCTTTCTTCCCCCAGCAACCTGGGAGTAGCTACTAATAAACACTGCTGATCACATATTTCCTTGTGCATGGGGCTTGGTTAGCAAGATAATAAGGGATAATAAAAATGAAGAAGGGCTGGGGATGTGGCTCAAGCGGTCGCGCGCTCGCCTGGCATGCGTGCGGCCCGGGTTCCATCCTCAGCACCACATACAAACAAAGATGTTGTGTCTGCCAATAACTAAAAAAAATATATTAAAAAAAAATATCTCTCTCTCCTTCTCTCTCTCTCTCTCTCTCTCTCTCTCTCTTTCTAAAAATAATAATAATAATAGTAATAATAAATAAATAAAAATGAAGAAAAGGAAGGGACAGAAAGAGCAAAGATGTGAACATAAAATATATAATTTAATGACATGGAAGTGCCTTTATAAACCAGTCATTTTAAAATTAAACTCTGTTTTGAGATAAAATTTTAAAAATATTTCAAAGTGCAAGACATCTGTGCTTGCACTTTATTATTTAAAATTCTTGGCAATGCAAATTCATGGCAGTTCTACAAAGGAGAGATACTTGACAACTGAGACACACAATGATTCAAACAGTGCCCACCACTGTGATAAAAAATAATAACTTCACACAAACTCCATACCAAACATGGCATTTATTAGGATATTTCATGTAGAGAAGTACCTGCTATGATTTTCTTTTAGATAGAAACTTTTCCAGTGAGCTAAAAGTATAATAAATGCATACATTACATTCCTTTTTTAATATAGCATTCTACAATACATCCTCTCAATAATCCTCACCTCAGTATATAGCTGATATTTTTAATTCTCATTACACAGGGGAGGAAATTGAGTGTCAGGAAGCTTAAGTGACTTTACAAAGTCTTGGTTAATGAGGGTTATGAGAACCCAAGATGTCCAAACTCTTGTACCAAATGTCCTTTCCACTATATCATGGCCTTTGCCAGAATATCCGATTTTCTATTGTTTCCATACTAATGATCAGGGATTTTGACAATAGACATAGTGTGAATCAAATGTTCCAAATTGGTTAGCCAATAACTTAGGGCTAACAACTCATATCTTTTTTTTATTGTACCAGTATTTCTCAGCACGATACCTATATCTCTCTCCTTTTATGTAAGAAACCAAAAATAATTTTTAAAAAGAGAGAGATGGGAAGGAATCAAGTTCAGGTATTCAAATATATCAATGGTTAGTATTTTAATCCAGAGTAAATGAACATATATTAGTTGTTTGTTCAGAAGTTGCACAGCTCATGTTCCACTGGATAGTTTATTGAATTGCTCTTTAAAAGGCTCATTCTCTCCTATGCAGAAGCTAGAGAAAAATAATGGGAAAAGGGTAGGAGAATCAGATATCATAAAGATATAGGGAAGATCAGTGGAGTAGAAGGAGGAGGTCAAAAGGGAGGGAGGAGAGTTGGGGATGGGGAGGAAATGAGAAATGAATTTAACAAAAGCAGAGTATATGCATATATAAAATAAATATCACTTTTATGTATATGTATAAAACATCAATCAATAATAACTGAGTGAAAAGAAGATTAATAGAGTAAAGGAAAGAGAATAATGGGGAGGGAAGAGAGAAGGGAAAGCAGGGCTTAGGGGGCGGAACCAGGGACTGAAGTGGAATAAATTAAATTCCATGCATGTAGGAGCTTGTCACAATGAACCCAACTATTATGTATAACTATAATGCTCTAATAAAAATAAATAAAGGGGATGAATTAAAAGGTGTAAACCTTTGCTTTGTTTAATAAATGTAAAGAACAGACAGAAAAAGTATTTACCTGAAAGTTAATATCTTAAACATTTTGATTGAAACAGTGGTTCAGAAATGTCATGGTAATAGGTAAACTACAGTATTCCTTTATTCTGCGACATTTAAAAACTTAATATGGTATTGGTTTGAAAAAAATCTACTAATTACTATAAGCACAAGAAGTAATAACTCTATTCTATGAAAGAATAAAGTCAAGAGGTTGTTGTAGATTACTAGGAGAGCCTCTGAATTTGTACATATTTTTGTTATTACTGAAAAACATCCTTTTAAATCATTGCTCTCCAACAGAGGGACTAAGACACAAACACATACAGTTGATTCTTGTTTTTTGTGGTAATAGTGTTCTGTAAAGTTGCCTTGAACACCGAGTTAGAGAATACTAAACCACTGATCCCAAGAGAAGCACAGGATTGGGTTTCTACAAGCCTCAGATCAGAACACTTTTATCATTTGATGAACACATGACCTTGTTTTGTATGTATTTCTGCTAAAGACACCTTATTCAATAAATGTTGTTGATTCATTACTACTAAATAGCACCATAACTCATAACTGAACAAAACTTAGCTAATACACGTATTTTTGTAAAGCACATCACATCCTTCTCACACTTAGGACCATTACACAGAACACTTCAATACTATTCTTGGGGCCATTTTAAACAGAAATATCATCAACAAAAAGCACACAAAATCAAAAAAATGTATCAGTAAATGTACCCCAAAAAGGATGTTTATTTGTAGCATTAGGGTTGAAACAAAGCAGCAAAGTGTCTTGTTTGACTCAGCTATTAAACTATCAAATTTAAAACTGCAAATATGACATCAGTTATTGATTTGGGGGCCACAAATAATTGGTATTGCAGTTTGTAACAATTTGTATATATGGAATCAGCAAGTAATGACTAGTTTTTAAAGGAGATTTAATAAGTAATGGTGTGAATAGAGTACAAATTCATAGCAACATGAAATAATCTTACAAATTGACAAAATTCATTGAACATTAGAAAAACAACCAAACCTTTTAGGAGCCATTCACATAACTCAGTGGTTCTAGTTTCTTTCTTTAGCAATTTAAGTGGTTGGGGTAAAGGTCACTGCATACAATCTATAATGTCATTTATAAATGAATGAAAAAAAGCTGGATTAAAATTAGTAAAGCTGGATTTAAATTAATAAAGTTTCAAAATAGCAATAATAGTTCTTATATTGAGGAGCAACAAAGAAATACAGAAAAATGGAACCATGTGGAAAACAAGAGTCAACAAAGAGAAGCTTCCTCGTTCCTTTGTGGCACTGATTGGGGGCTGATGTGAGATTTCTCTTGTTGTTTTATGTATCCTAAGGATCTCTTGTGTGGTCACAGAGATCCAAAGTCCCCACCACCTACTTACTGGGGAAGTATGTCCTGGTATGTCCTGGGGAAGGGACTCAGGCTCCCTGTGTTTCATTATTACTATCAATTAAATTAAAAATAATAATGCCATCTTTCTAAGGTAGTTGACTTTAGGGTATGGGAAAAATATGTGATAGAACAGAATCTAACCAGGCTCACGAAATACAAGATTAAGGAGAGAAGTCTACTGCTCTCATTCTTTTCACACTGACAGTTTCCAGCTATTATTCCTGAAATTTCCAAAAGAATTATTTTTCCTGGAGGATTAGCTCTTCCAGGAGAGTAAAGCTTTTTATTGTCCAAATATTCAATTTCCATAGTAGACCTTTCTTCTCTTAATAAATCAAGGTACATAATCCCATTTAATAACTAATTTCTACTCGTGCATTACAGTAATATTCTTCAACATTAATATATTTTGGAAATTAAATAAAATCATTCTTATAATATTTTCTCTAGTTCTTTTTATCTTTAGATTTAATTCCCCTTAAGGTTAATTAAGGTTTGAATTGCTCTTGAGTCATAATTTTTCTAAAAAATTAAACTCTCTTAACAACAGATAAATGGATAAAGAAAATGTGATACATATATATAATGGAGGTTTACTTAGTTGTAACAAATGAAATCATGGCATTTGCTGGTAAATGGACAGAACAGAATAACATCATGCAAAGTGAAATAAGCCAGATTCTGAGATCAAAGTTGAATGCTTTCTCTCATATGTAGAAGCTAGAAAAAAAAAATGGAAAGAAGAGGAAGATGGAATTCCATGAAAAAACAAGGGAAGTCAGAGGGTAGGGAGGGAATTAGGGATGGGAAAGAAGAGGTATGGTGGAATGAAACTGACAAAATTATTTGAATATATGAATATTACATATATGAATACACCAAGTGAATTTCACCTTTATGTATAAAGCCTTAATTTAAAAAAATTACTATAAGTAAATAGAAAGAAGAGGAACAGTAGAGGGAGTACAGTAGAGAAAGGGCAAAGTGGGGATCAGGGAAGTACTCAGAACAGAAGTGGAGCAAATTATATCCCATGCTTGTATGATTATATCAAAGTGAACCCAAATATCATGTATAGTCATCATACAGTAATGAAAAAATAAAATAGATCTATAGTCAATGAAGAAAAATTCCAAAATCTAAAGTTTTTAAATATAAGTCCATTCAACAGAAATCAAATTTCCAAATATATTTGATCCTTGGAGTAAATGCAGGAAGTAGCAACAGACCAACACTCCATACTTTTCAGAAGTTTACCAAAATTGCTCCTTTCTTCTCCAGCACAGGATAAAGAGGCAAGAGTCGATACAAAACTGGAATGAATAAAAGAAATTATTAGAACAAACTGGAAATTGGAGAATGGTGCTGCGTGTCACTCATTTGAAAGATTAACATTTTTCTGGAATCAATACAATTTAGACATATCATAATGATGTTAGAGTTATAATTATTTCTGTTCTTAGGAAATTAGGGCAGGCTTACAGAACTGGATGTAATCCTGACCAACCCATTAATGATTCCCAGTATCCATACATGAGGGTTAGAAATAGGAGTAAGGAGAGCAGAGAAAGACTTGCCTCATATTGGTCCAAGGTTTCTTAAGCTTGAGCATGTCATCAGAACAGACAGATTTGAGCTGGGGTTGTGGCTCAGTGGTAGAGCTCTCACCTAGCATCTGTGAGGCCCTGAGTTTGATCCTCAGCACCACATAAAAATAAATAAATAAATAAAATAAATAAAAATAAAATAACTACAATTAAAAAATAAACATTTTTTAAAAATTAAAAAATTTTTTTAATTTTTTTAAATTTTTTTAAAATTTTTTTAATTTTTTTTTAATTTTCTAAAAATTAAAAAAAAAATAAAAAGATTTATTCCTGACTTTGGTTCTTAAAGCAGCTCAAGTTCTCAGACTTTTAGCAGAAAATGTACCAGTAGAGGTACCCAACTAGGAGAAGAGTATTATAGTTATAGGACTGTTGCAGCTGCTGGTTGATAGGTGTAAAAGAAAATCCAGGATTATCAGAATTGCTATCCATGTCCACTTTACCAGTACAGCAACCTGCAAACAAGTGAGCAAAATCCCAAAGGAAACCAGAAATAAGACCAGAACCCAAAAAAGTAATAGATACTGTTTTTGGAGGATCTGAACCCTTATTGAATCATTTCAACAAATTTAGGCTTAAAAAGAAAACCATGCTAAGAGTTTTTAATTTTCCAAGATACCAGCTTTTTCTGCATGCCTTTCAGTATCTAAATAATTGTGATAAAAATTTGTTTCCAAACAAAATGTGATACTATCATCAATTTTTAAAAACTATAATAGCATACAATAAATTCTTTTCATTAAAAAATATTAGGAAGACTAGAGGGAGTGAACATATGCTAATTTCTTCATCATTTATTCAGGGAAGCATTAGGCAGTGTTTTATTTCTGAGGTTAAATTTCAAGAGATAAAAATTCAAGCATTTATTTAAAGATAAAAAAAATGGTTACTAATGGGATGACAAGAAGTTTTCTGAATTATTAAAGTGGGATTTAATGAAAAGTCACTGGTTTAAAAATGGTAAAAAAATAAAAATAAAAGAAATACAGTGAAAGAGATGAAGAAATGAGAAAAAAAGAACAAGTAAGTATACTAGGTTACATCATAAATAAAATCTAAGAATATATGTCTGAAAGAAAGACGAGTGAAACAAACCAACTCTGTTAAAATAAGTGGGAGGCAAATACAAGTAGAAGTTGCAATTAGCAGGAAAATAACCTTAGGAGAAGAGTGTTAAAATAGAAAAGTATTGAATTAGCCAGGCACAATGGTGCATGCCTGTACTCCCAGCAACTTAGGAGGCTGAGGCAGGGGGATTGAAAGTTCAAGACCTTAGAAAATTAGTGAGGCCCTAAAGCAATCCAACTCAATTTAAAAATATTATGTCTTTTAATCATTTATCTGTTGATGGGCACCTAGGCTGGTTCTATAATTTGGCTGTTATGAATTGTGCTGCTATAAACATTGATATATGTATATACCATTGTAGTATGATGATTTAAATTATTTTGGATGAATACCAAGGACTGGAATAGCTGGTTATATAGTAATTCCATTTCTAGTCTTTTGAGGCATCCCCATACGGATTTTCAAAATGCTTGTACTAATTTGCAGTCCCATTAACAATGTATGAATATACCTTTTTCCAACATCCTCATCAGTATTTATTATTATTTGTAGTCTTGATGATCACTGTTCTAACTGAAACAAGATATGAAATTTTTGTGTAGTTTTGATTTGCATTTCCCTGATTGCTAAGGATATTTAACTTTTTTTCATATATTTGTTGGCCATTTGCATTTCTTCTTTTGAAAAATATCTGTTTAGATCATTTGCCCATTGGTTGAAGTGTTACACACACACACACACACACATACAAACACACACACATACAAACACACACACATACAAACACACACACACAATGGAGTATTACTCAGCATAAGTAAAGATAAAATTAGGTCATTTGCTGGCAAATTGGTAGAACTGGAGAACATCATGCTAAGAGAAATAAGCCAGACTCATGAAATCAAGGGTTGAATGATTTCTATGATCTGTAGAAGTTGGGGGGGGGATGGAATAAGAAAGGATCTCAAGAAAACAGAAGGGTGATCAACAGAGTAGAGAGAAGGGAATTGAGAGAGAGAGAGAGAGAGAGAGAGAAAAGAAGGGCTTGGTGAAGTACTGGGAAATGAAATTGACCAAATTATGCTATGTTCACATAGAACATATCACAATGAATCCCACTTTTATAATTATAGTTAAATAAATTGTATTAATTATAATCAACATATAATTAATTATACTTATAATCAACTAAATAATACATATTCCTTCTATATTAAAAATAATAGAAGGAAGTTGGGTTATAAGTTGTAAAATTTCCAAGTACTTTTTTGGCATTTGTATTTCTAATCTTCTTGAATTATATATTTGTGTCTTTTTCCATATTTAGATATTGGGGTGCTTGCTGATCTGTGATCTAGGTATGATTCTACACACTTCTGTCATGAATGTGAGTGCTCTACCTTGTAGAAACTAAAGGAAAAACCAAATGCCAGCATTTATTTTCTATTCCACTCCTTATTACAGACCTGATTCAAAAGCTTTAGCTTTTTCCATCTGAATTCTAAGTTGCATTAGGGCCAAATTCTATGCCTTTACCACATAGCTATTTTAACCAGAGTAACACTTCAAGCCTTCTCAAACTTTCTCTCACTTTGTGGCAGAGCCTCCATCTCAATTACTTATTATATACTAAGTAATTGTTATATACAAGTCCCCCAAATTATCTCCTTATGGTGTCCCAGAAAATTATTTCAGGAAGATATATTTAAACTTGGAATTGAAATGAAGTCTTCAATAATATAAATCATTCTAAGTAACCCATGTAGTGTCTATTTTTTTACTCATATTTTTTAGTATTTCAGCAGAGCAGAAAATATTCCAATAGTTAGTTTTTTGGAAAGACTCATTCTTTGTACATGGCCCTACATTCACACAGAACACCATATGAAACACTTACATTGCCTAAATAAGTGGGAATCACAACAAAAATATTGACCTGAGCCTTAGTTTTGACCATGTTCAAGTATTCTCACTTTTTTCTGTCTTTGGTGGATTGGAAAATCTCCTGGAATTGGAACCCTCTTTCATCGACTTAGAGCTTCACCTTGTCTAGATCTTCCCAATGCTGGTATTCTCGACAAACAATGAAAGTACTATCTGTACTTGTCATTATATTGCAGTTAAGTCTGGACTTGATTGTTGAAGCTTGGGCCTATCCAGCCATGACCGGATTTGCTGCACCTTCAGAAGTATCCAGATTATTCTTTACTCTGCTAACTTAGACTTTAATCTTTCCCTCTGGACACTTGATTTAATTTGACATCTAAATAGCTCCTTCTGAAAATATCCTATTCATTTACTTATTCAGCAGATCTATATGAAACCTTTACTCTGTGCCTGACAATGGCTGTCCATACTTTGATTTTGTTTCCTAGAAATTTTTAAAATTTGTATTATAGAAAACCTTAATAAAGAATTTATAAATTCTTTGTGAGCAATCATCTGGAAAAAACTTAAAGCACTTCTGTTATAACTTCTTAGTTTACCTAATAAGGTTAGACATACATTTGCCAAAGGGGACTGATTTTGAAAACAACAGAACTTGAATGACCAGAACCAATAAAGCAGGAAAAAAACTGAGGCAGAATGAGACTGAGAAGAGGTCTGGTTGATGAAGGGCTTAGCTGGGCTTGAATTTGATTAAAGGTAATTCTACAGGAACATTGAAATTGTTTAATTAGAAATTATTTAAGGAGATTTGATCTTTTTTCTAATGAAGAGCCACCTTCAAGGGTATTGCACATATACTATAATTTCTTTCAACTGCTGCTGAGAATGTCTGAGTTATTTTATTAAAGTCACAGTGGCTTTTACAGAAAGAGTTCCCCTGGGAGGGAGCTTATATTATGACCAATTAGAAAATTAACATATCATGTTACTTTTGGTTTTGAAATTTAACTTTTGAAAATTACTGACATTAGTAAAAAAATAAAATAAAATAAAATTACTTTGGTAAATGATGAATGATGTGTTCTAAAATCATGCACTGGATTCTTAGCATTTGTAGCAAAGTTCACATCATTCAGTGGTTGCCTTGACCTTCACACAAGAAACTTAAGGGACAGACCGTTGAGTAAATAACATCCATGTTTGCAGTGGTTTCAGATTTTCTGTGTAACATTTTTCCTCAGTGTTACCCGCTGGACTTCCTTATTCAAAACTAAGGCCAATACATCTTCTTGCCGAGGTGGTATTTATAAGACATCCTGCAGAGCTAGCCTGATGGAAGGTAATATTGGACAGGCCTCATCTAGTGGATTTATTCAGAATCTAGTATAATACAATCTTGAACTTCATAAGACTCAAATATCATACTTAATGGAAAAAAATGACAAAGAAAATGCTGGAAATTGGGACTGGTGAGGACTCCAATGTATTGATATTATGAGAAGAGTCATCAGAATACCTTAAAATAACTGAACAACTTTGCTCAAAGCAATGCCGCTATCACCATTCTTTCTTCCTTCTGTCACTTCTTCTATAAATCTGCTGCCAGAATGGAATTTACATGGCAGCACAGGAAACTGAGTCCTCAGGGAACTGGAGTGAAGTGGTAGTTTATTTCTGTCAGGTAAAATGTTCTACTCTCCTTCACTTAGCAACAAAACAATTGAATGATGTGGATTGGAACAACAGAAGTGCCAAGAAGCCTTAAATTGGGTGGGGTTGTGGCTCAGTGGTAGAGCCATTGCCTCCCATTGGATTCCAGTCTCTGTGTTAATAAAAAAAAAAGAAGAAGAAGAATATGAAGAAATCCTCCTTAGTTTACACTAACAGAGCCTTGCGGTTGACAGTAGAATTTGCAACTAATTGAATGTGCCAATAATGATTCCCCCTCTCTTTATACAATTCATTCTTATGAAATGGTTTTGTTTGCATATCCGGATTTTTTAAGTTCATTTGATGTTGCTTTTCAGTTTCTTTCCCCCTTCCTTGTTGAGGATAACATTATGACACAACTTAGTAAAAATAAGGAAATGATGGTTACCAGGTTTCTTAACATGTATTTTCAATTATGGCATCATAAATCAAACTGGATTTCAGTAATGAATTCTAGTTGTTTGTCTAAAATGAGATAATAGAAAATTATAACTTGGGGAAAAAGTGACAAGTGTCTGAAATTTTAATGCCATATTTTTATAGCAGTCAATTTTAATAAGCAACCAAAATATGATTTTTTGTTTGTCTTTCAGCTGTTTACCTCTGCAAAAGAACAATGCAAAATAAGGCAAGACTAGAACTTGCAGATTATGAAGCTGTAAGTACCAAGGACTTTTTAGCAATTAAAAAAAAAGGCATAAAATGGGCAGGAACAAAACCTATGGTCATTTCTGAATTTCTGAGTACTCCAGTAACTTTCTACATTCATTGATCTTTTTTTTTTTTAGATGTTGATGAACCTTTATTTTATTCACTTATTTATATGCAGTGCTGAGAATCAAACTCAGGCCTCACACATGCTAGGCAAGTGCTCTTACCACTGGGCCACAGCTCCAGCCCCATACATTCATGTATCTTAAGGATCAGATTTCTGCGGATCAGGCAGCAAATTCCTTTATAAATCCCTGTTTGCTTGCTTCCTCTCTTCATCCACATCGAGGACAGTGAAATTCTAAATACACAAATTCAATGTAGAAGAGAGAAACATATTTTATTTTCTAAAATTGATTTACCTGTAAATATTTCAAGTAAATACTAACACAAAGATATCCAAACTCTGAGAATTAAAGACCATTTATATTAGGAACATGTTTTTTATTGCAAAAAACAGGGTGTTTGCTAGCAGCAGATAAATTAACCTGATATAATTTGTTCAAATGGTTACTGTGTTGTGATTGATGAACTTCAAATCATTGAGTAGAAATAAGTACTGGGCTGCCAAGGATCTACATTTATTGTTAGGACAAGAATAAACTAAATCTGGGCTAGGAATGAATTGTTTTCCTGTTCCTCCATAAAATGAACACAGAAAAATCCAGTGGATTCATCTGGAACACTTTTCTCATACAAGGTAATTTCACTATTTTGCAGACACATATTGGATTTATAGTTGTATTATCTATAGTCAGTCATTCTTAAAAGTTAATATTATTTTTTTGTTCTGTTTCCTCCAAGACAATATGAGGATTGGCTGATTTGATGAGCATGACTTGTCATTCAGAACCAGAGTACACATAGAGAAATTCTATATTTGTCTTTTTTCATAAACATATGATAAATAAACTAGATAGGGTAGTATAGGTGAGCAACAAATCTTCTTCATCTGTGGGATATTTTTCAGGAGAGCCTGGCCCGGTTGCAGAGAGCATTTGCAAGGAAGTGGGAGTTTATATTTATGCAAGCAGAAGCACAAGCAAAGTGAGTCCTTGTGAGTCTTTTGGAAAATTTGTTCAAGTTGTGGCCTTTTGTCCAGAGGGGCACTGCACTTAACACTACTTATTCTTTATTGTTTTGATGTCAACAGAGTGGACAAGAAGAGAGACAAAATTGAAAGGAAGATCCTTGATAGCCAAGAGAGAGCATTCTGGGATGTCCACAGACCTGTGGTAAGAAAACTACAAGGTTCTTACAAATCTACATCCTGACTTTTAGCAAGTCAGGGATGCCCTGAGAGAGCAAGGAAAAGACTGTGGCACCCCCATCATATGTCCCACAATGGCTGCATGAGTGAGTTAAAGAAACATGGTTAAGATGACCCTACTGCAAAAAATAAATAACTAAATATAATAGAAATTTATGTTAAGCTAATCTTAGAACTGGGAAAACTTTTAGTGCATAAATATAGTAGACTGAATCTCAAGGATGACTGGCATATAAATTTTAGTTAAAATCAGTTTTATGTTTAAAAAATGCAAGCAAAAAGCAAACACTGAAAAATATTTGTAGCAAGTATGATAAATTTTACTACTCTTACTGTAAAAATAATTTGCAACTTGTAAAATGTGACTTCACATAAAATAAAAAAGGGTTTAAACTGATAATTTATCAAAAACATAAAAATGACTATTCAAATTATTGAAAAAGTATTTAATCTTTCTAGTCATGAAAAAGTAAATTTTTAAAAACTTAAAATTAATTATGTGCAATCCTGGAAATAACAATAAGAAGATAAATGCTCCCATTTAACCATAAGGGATAGTTAAATGAGATATACCCAGGGCTGGCAGTGTAGCTCAGTGGTAGAGCACATGCTGAGAATGCCCAAGGCCTGTGGGTTCAGCATCACAGAAGATACGGAGAAAGATTCACAAAACATACTGTATAACTCAAAAAGAGAATTTCAAAGAATTTTAAAGACATGGAGAAAACCTATACTGAAATGTGAAATTCCCTGAATACAAAATCATATGGAAAAAAATCTCAATTTTAATTTTAAAAAATCAATGCCTACAGAAACAATTAGGAAAAAATACATGAAATGTTGGTTGTACTTATTGTGAGGTATTTGATATCCCAAAGGCAATTTTAATTTTCTAATAAGGGGCATATGTCACACTTGCACTCTGAAAAGTTATGCATAATAAAATATTCTTAGACCTTCATCGAGGTAGATGTGTGCTTCTGCTGTGCCTGGAAATGCTCAGAACATAGCTGGTGTTTGCCATTCCGGGCACTGCGTTTTCAGGGGTAACATGCAGAAACACTGCCATCTTTGGAGCAGAATGAGCAAAGTGATGGGAAGGGGATGGTGATAACATAGATGAGAAGTAGAGAATATGAGAAATTAAGCTTAAGGCAAAGATGTTGTTACTCATCTGTCTTCAAGTATTTGAGCATCTATCATTTGGGAAAGGAAGTAGAATTAGCCTGCTTTACTTTGGGAAAAAAGGAGGCAGATTTTGTGTGAATGAACATTTTCATCCTTTTTTTAATCCAGTACATTGCAGAGCAAGGAGATCTCTGTCTTCTCAATAGTCCAGGGTGGAAGGATAAAGGTTGTCTCTCCTGGCTCATTACTTGAACCTCACTCCAAAGAGTCGCTGTTTCTCATTAAGACAGAGCAAGAGTGATATTGATTAGAAGGTCTCAGACTGAAATTTGAGAGCGTTGTATTCCAACCAACTTAGTGAAAAGAGATGGCACATCATGTTTTTAATCAGTTCAAATTTTAAATTTCATTGTATTGCAGATTTTGTTTGATATTTAGTAAACTAGGAATGGAGTGTCCAGGTGGAGGGAAAATAATTTGAGGTTTAAATTGTAGTTGCTATATTATCAAGCATGACATTTGCTCCTTGATTGACATTTTTTTCCTGTAACTGAAGTCCATTATTTTGTATGCAAAGTTAATATCTGATATTCTTTTAAGCAGTAATCTGGTATTTAGTAAAACTAGGGCATGAGTTTCACACATGTGAAAGTAATCTAAATTCTCTATCCCATTCAATCTCAACAATGCATATATAACCATTCTCTGGATGTGTTCCCACATAAAACACACATGAATGATTTTGGAAGTTTCATAATGTCAATTTTTAAAAGAAACTGAGGCAAAATTGATTTTAAAAAATTATTTGTATTGAACTGAGTTGCAACTCAGGAGGCAGATTCAAGTAAGTTGAACATGTGCTCTATGGTCTTACAAATTTCAAACAAGTTTTAAAAACAAAAACCAGAATGGGGAGAGGGGTTACAATCAATTTGTCAGAGACTGGGTAACTTAAAAAGTATGTAAAGCACATCTCAGAAAGGAGGGGGCTAAGGACAAAGAGAAAGAAATTATTGGGACAAGAAAGGATTTAGAGATGAGATAGATGGCACAGGTGAATATCTACAAAACTGAAAAGTTCTGTTGGAATAAAAACTATGACTCTCAGCATGTGAACTCTTGGGCAACTCTTGGGGAAAGATGTACAACTTCCACAAAATCTCTCATGACCTCTCAGCCTAGTATGTGGGGGCACCTCAATCTACTTGATTTTAATTTTTGATTTTAATTTTTCCACAGTAATCAGTATGGATTTCCATATATTTGTCATTTCTAAAAAGGATCACAAGCTTTGAAATCAGGGAGTACATTGAATGTTTGCTCCCTTTACATATTCATATTTTATTATCTTGAGAAATAAAGTCTTCTATAAACAATCTATCCTTCCCACTAGATTAATTTCTGATAAGACTTCTTTAATTGCTTCCCTAAGAGAAGTGATCATAACTTGGATACATTTTTCAAAGACAGACAATATTTTCTTCAAGGAAGAATATCTTTAGCAATTTTTATAAGTAAATCAGGTCTAACAATCCCAAAGAACCAAAGCCAAATATTTTATCTGATATGCAGATACTAATTCACCATAAGGGTGGGGGAGGCTGGGGAAGAATAGAGATACTTTGGATTAGACAGAGGGGAATGAAGGGAAAGAGTCTTGGGGTAGGAATATCAGTAGAATGAATCAGACATTATTACCCTATGTGCATATATGATTACATGACTAGTATAACTCTATATCATGTACAAACAGAAGAATGAGAAGTTATACTCCTTTTATGTATGACATGTCAAAATGCATTCTACTGTCAAGTATAACCAATGAGAACCAAAGAATTAAATAAAAATAAAGATATTCAGGCCTAGAAATTATATAAAACAGGCATATAGTTATATCATCTTATGTATTCTTGTAATGTCCTACATTTTATCTCTTCCTTTTCAAGTGCTGAAGAAGGCAATAGGAAACAGGTGTTGATTGTGTGGTAACTCTCAGCAACTTCATATTAATGTTTAAGAACTTCTGTCAGTTCTCCACACATGCCAAAAAGGGTAGACACAGACAATATTTCTTATAGTTCAGATGATGTAAAATCAGTCTTTTCCTTTATGAATTCTCACATTCCTGAAATGTGTCCCTTTAAGCAAAAAGATAAAAGACAAAATCAAAACAGGAAGCTGCTGCCAATTTTCTTTTTGTCTTGGTTGGTTCTTAATTACCTTTGATTATGAAGGAGGAGAGTGAAGTCTTAGAGTCTCTGAAACTCCATCCCCACACATCAGAGGTGATGTTGGGGAACTAATACTCTGCCCTCACAATATGGGAGAAGAAGATGGGTATAAGATAATAACAATTAGTTTATTAGCCCCTAGAGAACATTCATCAGTGCCATACTCTCTTCTTAGCCCTCAGTATAAATGATATAGCTCATGCGATCACAACAACCACCAGATGAAGCACTCTTATCTTCATCTTTACAGCTAAGGAATCTCAGCACAGGGCATTTCAGTTGCACAAGAGCCCACAAGGGCTGAGTGGGTTAGCTAACATCAAACATAGGAGTTTACAAATTGGCCCTGGGGTCCCCAGGGCCCAGATATGTTAGGGCCCAGATCCTGTCTAGCATACCTTCCCACCTCATGGCCAAGTGAAAATTGGTGTGGAATGTAATCTTCCATACATTTCTTATATAATTCTTTTTAATCTTCACAGGATTATCAGGTTGGCATTAATCTTATCATCATTTCACAAACATGGAAACTGAAATTTCGAGAGGTTGAGATTTCTTTTGTTTCCCTTGTTGAGTCGCCTTGTCCTTTTGTCCACACCTGTGTTTGTGACTTTCAAGAACATCTTAAGATTTGCCTCGTGTAGGTTTACACATTTCTTGTTAGGATTCTTTGCTTGCTTATTATTGTTGTTATAAATGGAATTCTTTTCTATTGTACCCTTTTTAAAAAACTATGTACATAATTAAGAAAGTAGACATTACTTTCTATTTTATATAGCTTCAGTTTTCACATTATTTCTTTTCACTCCTAAAACTTGTGGTGTATCCCAAAGAGTTTTTGTTTATATGGGGTTTTTTGTTTGTTTTTGAAAGATTTTTGTTGTTATTGTTTTGCTTTGTTGTGTTTGGGGATGGGGGAAGTTTTTCTGGAAGAGTTATGGATCAGACCAAGGACCTAGTGAATGTTAGTCAATCACTCTGCCACAGAGCTACAACCCCAGCCCACATAACTCTATTTTACACTTGCACATCACTTAAGTATTGAATTTACTGGAAGATTTATTCTCAGATCTTCTTCTCCAGTCCATCCCAGGCTGTATCACATCTTACAAATTCTAGGAAAATCTACAAATACTCTCAAGAGACTGAGAGTGAAAAAGACAAACAATGTCTTAATATCTGTAGTAATTTTGATATTGCAGAACTCTGGAAAAATAGCCACCATTGTAATGTATTTTGGTTTTGAATTTTCTGAAATATTTTGTACTTTTTGTCCTAATATATTTTAATAATAGTAGAACTCCATGAATGGATTTCTTAATGTTGAATGGTCCTTGAAATCCCAGAATAAATAATGATGCATCATTTTCTAATGTGATATTGGATTTTGTTGGGTTATATGGATTTAGGGTTTAGACATCCATATTCAAAAATGAAATTGCCTTGCACCAGATTTTTTATTGATTTTTATAACAAAAATTCACCATACAAAGAGTAGAAATGGTGATTTTTTTAGCATTTTTCCCATTATTTAAAAAGGCTTTGTCCAGAATTTATGTTGTTTCTCTAATCTAGAAACACACAATGACAAAGAGGGTGGGAAGGGTGACATTTTATTGTGAACTGAATGCTCAGATGATGGATTACATCAAGATTCTCACTTCTAGTCCTCCTCCCCACACTATGCATAAGTTTTACACATGGTGGCTTCTCTTCATTTATATTTTCCCTGTTTCAAATACTGAAAATTTGGAAAGAACTAACATAGCTGTCAGCTTTACTCAGTATACTGTTCAGTAGATGCAACTTTAGCTAAAACCATTTGGCTCAGTTACCAACTTCTTTTTTTGGATGAGATTGTACTAAATGTCTCCAAGTCTCAAACTCTTCATTTGAAATGGGGATAATAATAATGACCTCATATGACATTTGTAAATTGCTCAGTACAATACCTGGCACATAGTCATTGTTCAGCAAGTAGTAACAACAAGTCATGTTAGCAGTCATGCTTTTGATAAAAGAAAAGAAGCCAAGAGGCAAGGGAAGGTAGAACAGTTTGCAGATAGAAATGACCAGCTGTAATTAGAAAATACTTTGGGAATCACTGGAGTTGAAGTTTGAAGCTTGCCTGAGTATATTAATTATGGACTCTTGCAAAACAAATTACTCCTAAAACTTAGCAGCATAAAACAACAGACTTCCTGGATGGTTCTGGCCTCAAGACCTCTCATGATGCCCCAAATTGTGGGCCAACACCGTAGTCATTTGAAGGGATTGATGGTCAGCTTCATTCACTTGATGATTGGCAATAGGCTTCAGTTCTTGACCACACAGACACCATCTCCCTAAGATTATCCAAGACATGGTCTCCCCCATGTCGCCCTAAAATAGACAGCCCTATGTCCAAAATCTTATTTTTTTTGTAATCTAATCTCAGAAGCAGCATGCCATAGCTTAATGAGGGACACAACAGTTTGGGAGGGGAGGCACAAAAATGTGAGTGGCCGGAGGAGAGGGGGTCATTAAGGACCAAAATGGATGGTAACTTCCCCAGTAGCATTTGGGTAGATGGGAGGAATTTAGAAATTTGGTGGAAAAATTAAACCTAGGTCAGTCTATAGCATGAATAAACTCTTTGCCATTATAATAGGCAACCCAGACAAATGCTGATGGAATGCCCTGACTCAAGTAGGGAATAGAGAAGGTCAATGGGAAGAGGTGACCTTACACAGTTCTTACAGCTGTGCCAGGTGATTTGTTTTTCCTGCCAGATTCCTCGAGGAAGAACATGGAAGTATAATTTCTAAAACAAACAAACAAAAAATGCATCTTTTAGATGAGTCATTAAATTTTCTCAACTATAAATTCCACAGCTTTTAAACAAAGCACAATAATTTCTCTCAAGTATTAAGAAAGACAAAACTTTCAAGATGAATGTGAAAGTTTGATACTGCTGGATATTGGTGATAAGTTCTGTTCCCTCAAATATTGAAGTTTGAATATTAAAGAAGCACATCGAGGCAAACATATAAAGCAGGGTTTATTTAAAAAGGGGTAACATAGACTTCTCCTGGGAGGGAGAAGGGGACCATGGCTGGTATCCCAAGAAGCCAGGTGTTCTGCCCTTTTTAGATGTCCCAGGCTTCCTTTGTTCTCCTGCCCACTTCACCTTATCTTTCTCCTTCCTGCGGACATGACTAGGCCTAGGAATGTTCCCTGGGATGGCCAAAAGGTGGAAAACAGGTGGGCTGAAGGGGGAAGGGCAGGATGGTGCAGCCCAGGACACATTAATTAAAAACTTTATAGCTCCCTGTAGGGAGGGGCAATTCCTGGGACAAGTTACCTTGGCAATAGGTTGGGGGGGGGGCAGGTTCTTGATAAGGGTGGAGGAAGGGCCCTGAAGGAATTAACATCTCAATCTCCAGCTTCAGGGGACTCTCTCAAAATTGGCCTGACTCATCTGACTGCCTATCTAATTCTGGAGAGGAGGAGCAAGAGGGAAAGGGAGAGAGAGAGAGACTGAGACTGACTGTACCTCACTTGTTCCTGACTCTGTATTCAGTCCTCAGTCCAGGGCCAGGCATATGGCAAACACCCAGACACCAAACGCACATATTTTGAATTATTTTGATACTCTCCTTCATCCCTGCATACATCCATTTGGATGACACTAAACATGGTTTAGTTTTAAAAGCACGGAGGATTTTCTGCCTAAAGGCTGTGATGTCTGTACCAACCATCAGTGACCAGATTTGAGTTAACAGAATTTTTTCAGCTGTCCTGAAGCTGGTTTATTTCTGGCATATACACTTCACGGATCAAGTTATTCCTCTGTTCACATGACATTACTTAACAGAAACACATGGAAAATATATGCCACTTGAACTTTTATTTATTTATTTTTTTTTTTTAATTTTTTATTGTGGGTTGTTCAAAACATTACAAATTTCTTGACATATCATATTCCACACTTTGATTCAAGTGGGTTATGAACTTTTATCTCTACAAACATAAGAATAACACTACATGTAGATTTTCATCTAATAAGAATAATATTGATTAGAACCTATCTAGCAATATGTGGTGACAAAAGCCTTTTATATTCATATGTTACTTATTCATTACAGAAAGACCTTGTAGGCTAGGTAGTGATTGTCCTTTATTTCCAAATGGAAGAAGCAGGACTCTGAGGAACTGAGTTTTGAAGCACTAACACTCAAATCCTTAATAATGACTAAATGCCTGACAATTGCTTCAAAAATGCCTGCAATCTCCATTGTGAGATTTTTTGTCAGTTGGTAATACTCATCAGGATATTATCTCCTATCAGATCTGGCTTTGGACACATCAACTAATTTTTTATTTTAGAGTAGTCAAATGTAGTAAAGAGATTGTTTGACCTTCTTATTTTTTTAGATGGTCTACTGTTCTTTACATGTGTACTTGATTTCTGAGGCAGGAGGAATGCACATGTCCATTTGTATTATTGGGTTTCTGTTAGGAACTAGGTCCTTGGTGTCCCAAACAAAGAATTGAGCAAGACACACACAAGTAACAGGCAAAGATTTTTTGAAGGTGAAGCTAGCACTCCCTAAGGAAGATTGGAGTGTGCCCATGGAGAGAAAGTCTTGAGCCCTGAGGTCTGGAAATTAATATTATGTGTGCTAATCTGTGAGGTGTTCTCTGTCCTCTATGGACTGGATTGAAGACCACTATTGACTTTAGAATACCGCCCATTTTACCCCCATTAGTCATTTTAAGCTATCAAGCCTGTGGTGGGAGTTGCCATGGTAATGGAACTTATCATAAATAGGGACATGACTTGTCTCCCTGTCTTGTCCTTCAGTGGCATCTTTCTTATACCCTGTCTTTGCCACCTTGGTGTCCCTGAACTGCTACCTACAATGTGACAAGTCCACATTGTCACAACATCTCAGAGAGGTGGGTTAGCATTTTCAGCTCTGCTAGACTGCAGAAAGAGTCACAGCATGGGTATGACATATAAATGTGACAGGAATTAATATTTCCTAGAAACTTCCATTCCTGCTTCTCTGCTCGAACCAGCAGATAAAATATCCTATAGATTGTGGGGAGGTTGCCTTTTAATTTTGTACCTAATGTGTAATTTACATTTTTAATTTTAAGTGCTCATTCAAAACTTAAACTGTAGCAAAATTTTAACATTTTTTCATAACAATTCCCTTTAAAGTTGTTAGTGATGTTGTAAGCATTGTTTACTGATGTTCAGGAGAAACAAATCAGGTTAACGCAAGAGGAATAATGCCCTTTCCTGTCCTTAATAGTCAAATCAAACCCTGATGCTTCTCTATCAATAGTCCATGATCTCATGGGCTAATGCCTTTAACTGTTTTAGAAAATCCAAAAAAAAAAAATGTGTTAATCCAAATTTAAAGCTTTTTTTTGTGTCATGAAAAAAGAACAGCATTTCTATTATTCCCATCTGTTCCTTTGAATTGAAAAATATTTTGACAATGTGGCTATCATGAGCCTCAATGAGTGAAACTGTCTTTTTTGCTCCCTGGCTACATCTTTTATCTTCTGTCTGCTCTTTCTATCCAAGAATAGATTTGTAGATATAGTGTCCTATTATTATGTAATATTCAATGCTATTTATGTAAGCCATGGCTAGAGTGAGAATAAAAACTGCTTTCCCTATTATTAAGTTAGTGCTTCTATAGCCTATGCACTGGCAACTTTTCAAAAATTATGCACCAGATTTCTGGCCTGTTTCTTCTGAAATTGTGAGCATGCAAATAGTGGTTGGGGCTTTGCTTTGAGGAAGATTCTGAAGGTTAATGGCTACTTCCCAGGGAGACAGGTAGAGGAGAGCAATGATCTCAAGTATTGGTTACCACCTGCATAGTCAGGGGGTATGAGAAAGGACTGGAAAGTGCAGCCTCTCGCTTCAGTGTGTTATGGAGAAGCCAGTGGAACATTCCTACTGTATATAGCTAAAGTAAAGTTGTGTTTGCCAGTTGGAAGAGTCAACAGATAATCTTTTAAAAATAAACAGAGAGAGTAAATGGTGCAAAATTTTAACAATTAGAGAATTGGGATAAAGAGGCTGATGGGATTTTCTTTGAACCACTTTGCAGTTCTTTCGGTTGGTCTGAAATCATATCAAAGTTAAAAGTGAAAAATGTACGCACACACACACACAGCAAGTGCACATGTCTCTAAAGGGATGGCAGGGCAAAAAATTGTGGGCTCAATTTATCAATACCCTAACAGAGCCAGTGAACTCTGATTTCACAGGGAGCAGTTATTATTTGGGCTCAGTTCTTTCCTGTTCATTTGTTTTCCCAAAATGCACCAGATTATATTTTTGAAAGAAAAGGACAAGCTTTGTTCTCTTAAACTGACACCAGGTATCTTCTTCAAATAATCTTTCTCTTTTTATTTTTATTTTATTCTTTTTATTTTAAAATATATATATATATTTAGCACTGGCAATTTAATCCAGAGGTACTTTACTGCTGAGCCACATCCCTAGAATTTTTTTTTTTTTTGAGACATGGTCTTTTTAAGTTGGTTAGGGCCTCACTATGTTGATGAGGCTGGCCTCAAATTTTTCTGATCTTCCTGTCTCGGTCTCTGGAGTTGCTAGGATTATAGGTATGTGCCATCAGGAGTTGCTGGGATTATAGGTATGTGCCATCATGCTAGGCCAAATAAATATTCTCTTTCATAAGAAAAACAATTAAATTAAATTTTAAAACAGCTTAAATTAATGTGAAAAAAAAATCCTCTCCCAATGGAAGATTTCTCCTCAGCTCAGCTGAAATGAGGACATATGTCCTCACAATCCGAAACTGGATTTTTCAAGTCAAATTGTACTTCATTTTCAGAAACTCCAACATAAAGATGTTCGTCATTACATATTTTCAAGTGTTAGCAGTTAGTGCTTTGAGAAATGAAAAAAGGAAACTGACTTTAAGAGAAAGAAACTCAAATATCATTAGTCTGATGATATATCTGACTTAATATGTTTGAATAGCTTTGAAGTGAACTCAGTCTTGCGCTCTTGCTCCACTCCCAGCAGAGATATAATTCCCAAAGGTGCTGACTTGTTTAATCTCATAGAAGTTGAAAATAAAATGGTGGGAACCAGAGCCGGGAGAGAGCATATTGGAGAAAGGGAAGGGGAGAGGCAGATCATAGGTACAAAATTACAGGTAGAGGAGTAGGAAGTTCTGGTGTGCTTTTGCACTGTAGGATGACTACAGAAAACAATAATGTACTGTAAATTTCAAAAAGCTAGAAGAAAGGATTTTAAGAGTTTGTACTATAAGGAAATGATAAATGTTTGAGGAGACAGATATGTCTAAACTTGATTTAAACACTAACCATTAAACATTACTGAAATATCACATGGTACTCAATAAGTATATCCAAATTTTATGTTTTTGTATATTTATTTAAAATAAATTTAATTCAAATTTTAAAATATAACTAAATAAATTGTATATTTAGACTAAAGTTGCTAAGATTTGGTTTTTTATCTTTCTCCATTCAGTATAGTTTAATTTGTTCATTTTTAATTAGCAACTTCCTCAAATCCTTACAAATATTATCTGAAAGCATGTAAGACTACTCCCTTGCTTCTATGTTATTATTTTCTTTATGTCATTATACTCCTAATGATGATAATGATGATGGTAATACAAGTTAACATGTGCTCAGCATATTGTGTGCATCGAGAACTGTGCTAACCCTTGTTCACACATTATTTGATACAGCAATAAGGTCAACACTGTTATTACTCTCAGTATATAGGAAGAGGTTTCAAAGTGTAAATAGGATCTTAAGTACATTGTGGTCCTGTTGTTTTGTGCTTTTTATGTAAGATGATTAACATTTTTAAAAAGTAATATAGCTTTTTCAATAAGTGACTTATTAAAAAACTTTCAGCATTCTTAAGTATGCTATAGGTGGGCAATTTTAGGGGAAAGTTACACAGCAAGCTTTAAAGTCAAGGTCAAGTGACTCTTTTAATATAATTTGTCAAAAGGAATCATGAATTGGATTTTAGACCTGACCAGCTAGTATTTTACTACTCTTTTCCCTTTGATATTATGCTTCCGTGAAAATTAGATTTGTAGTGGCTAACCTATGTAGTTTATTGAATGCTCATGAAAATATAATTAAAATGACTAATGTTGGAAAGTATCAAAGTACTCCACAATATGACATCTAGTATTATTGTCATTTTTTTTAAATTTTACATCTATAATCAGATTTTTTCCCATAAGGGATTTTAATCTTCAGTTTCATAGACAGCCTAGTGGAGTACTGTGGTACTGCAGGTGAGTAAGGCTCGAGAGGGGAAGGAAGGATAAGGAACCAGCTATGCTCTATTTAGGAAAAGAGGTAACAGCTAGTGCAAAGGAAGAACCTGGTACAGATGAAGAGCAGAAAGAACGGTAGTGGCATTGGAGCAAAGTGAGCAAGAGAAAAGAGGCACCAAATGGGGTTGGAAAGGTAGACAGAGCCCTTTTACATGACACCTTGTGCAACGCGGCCTTTGATCCTAAGTGTGGTAAGTGGATGGAGGTAGGAAGAGAAAGGTGGCATCATGTGACTGTCATTTTCAAAGACTACTCTAGGAATCTTCCTAGTCCTCCAAGAACAGAAAACACTCCTATCCCCCAATGTTATGCCAACCTCTATCTTAGAATTCCAGACAAGTATTTAATATCATTTAACTCTAAACCCCTTAATTAGCTTGTATCATGTTTATGTTCTGTTAAGTTTTCTAAATGATATTGTGAAAACACATTTTCCTCATTACGGTTTTTATATTTCTTACCTCATATATTCCTAAATCTAATTTTACCCAAAACTCAGCCAAGAAATAAACTTGAAAAGTCTTAACTAAAGTAGGTGTTAAAATTCCCATACTCTAACTTGTGTGCTTTGATTGATTCATTTGCTTAACTATGAGACCCTGTGTTAAAAGTCCAGGTCTGGCTTCTTGACCCGCATCAGAACCCAAATAGCAAATCTGAGGATGATGGATGTCGCTGGAGGCAAGGACACTGAGAGCAGCAAAAGTGACAGCTGACTGGGAGAAGGCAGAGGCACTAAAAATGGCATAAAATGACACAAAAGCTCAGAAAACATTAGAAATTAGGACCATCTAGCCTCATAGGCATTGCTGTCTAAGCAAAATAGTGCTGTTTCCAATAATGACCTTGAATTATGAGGAAGAAGTTGCATTGTTTTGTATGTGATTTTGTAAGAATTGCAGAGATTAAGTGGGGATTATTTTAGGTTTTTCACCCTAATGGTGAAAATGAAATACAGTTTTAGCTTTTAGCAATAAATGTATAATCTAAGAAAGAAGTTAATATAAAATTCTGTTTCTTTTTTATTTTTACAATTATTAATGCATATTGAGTGTACAGATTAATGGGTCCTTCTGTGACATGCACATATAATGCTTTGATCCTGTTCACCCTCCCTCTGCCCTGGCTTGCCCTCCCTTCTTCCTCTCCCAGCATCTGGTTCCCTTCCCCTTTCTGATTAGTCCCTCTTCTACTTCCTGGTCTTCTTTCTTTCAACCTTTCACTTTCCACATAACAGAAAACATGATATTTATTGGTTTATTATTTCCCTTAACATGACAATCTCTGGTTCCATTTGTTTTCCTATAAGTGACCTAATTTCCTTCTTTATGGCTAAATAATATTCCATGGTACATATGTACACCACATTTTCTTTATCCCTTCATCTGTTGACAGGCACCTAGGCTGATTACATATCTTGGATATTGTGAATAGTTTCACAATAAATATGTGGAATCCTCTTGTGAAACACCACTAATAGATAAAGTACTTCCCTTTTTCTCCTTTTGGAAATCAGGTTTAGTGCCACAGAATGTGTCTTTGAAATTAATCTTCTCTATAGGAGTCTTGCTAAATGGAGGTTTGTGTTACACTCAGCCTTTGTCTATGTGTCTGATGTATAGTGTTAATGCCTAAATGTCAGGGCACCCCCACAAAATCCATATGTTAAAATTCTACTAGGAGGCAGCGCCTTTGAGAAGTGATAGATCATGGTGCTTTCTTCCTTTATTTATTGGATTGGTACTCTTATAAAAAGAAACCCAAAAGAGGTACCTTCCATCATGTGTGGATACAGCAAAAAGTCATCCTCTGTGAACCAAAAAGTGAGTCCTCACCAGGCCTTGTGCTGACAGATTAATTTTAGACTTTCCGGAACTTTTTAGAACTGTGAGAAATAAATTTCTGTTGTTTATACGCTACCCAATTTATGGAGTTTTTATGACAGAATAAAACAGGTACACCTCTTTTCTATTTGAGAGCATATGATTTGTGAACCTCCCATATCCTTTGTAATTCAAGTTGATTGATTTCAAAGCTGCTATTGTAATCAAGGTTAATTCAAATATATGATGATTTTCAAACTTCTCATTTTCTAATTTTCCCATGGTTATCCACTTTAACAATGCTTGTGAGCCTTGTGAATTTACCGTGAGCTATTTATAGAATAAGGAATTTTGTTTGGCTATTTAGCTCTTAGTGCACACCAATCACCAGTACTAACAGCAGTATCTTACAAGATTAATCATTGTTTTTACTAGTTAGTAACTGGTCCATTTTCCTACTCTTTGCCTGTTTACTTTTGCACTTCTCAAAAAGAAAATTTTCATCAGAGTGATAGTCTAGGTTTTGTTCTTCAGTTCCTACTGTCAATAAACATGTTAACAATTAAAGTAAAATGTTTAAGCTGTTTGATGGCAGTAAGTCATTGGACCAGGAATCCCAAAGTTTTGTGTAGCTACTGATCATTCTGTGACTGATACACCAAATGAACAACATAATATGAACCAAAATGCAGCTTCAGTGATAGTTATGAAGAGACAGCCAGTCCAGGATCTAGGACCAAGCAGAGCACACGCCTTAATTCTCAGGTCTAAGCAGGACCTTTTTTTTTTCCTCTCCCTATTGAAAATCTTTGCACATTGTAGTCTGCTTCATGTAGAACAAAAAAGTCACAGAAATGGAAGATCAATCACTCACATGCACAGCAGGCCAGGTGTAATGGAAAAGAAGGATATTCATGTTTGCTTGCTGGAGACTTTTTGCTTTTTTCTTGAAGAACCCCTATTTTAAGGCTAATTATGGCAAGTTAGCTGCTACCAGGTGACTTTTTTATTTCAAAGTAACTCTGGCTGAAACAATTGTAAACATTTTAAAGCTGAACACTAACCATGGGGAATCCCAGTGATTTCAAAGGGTCTATAGGCAAACTTACTCATTAGGCTCCTTTTGGTATCTCCTTGAGAACTGTGATAGTTTAAAGTTGTAACCGAAAAACGATTCCTAGTCTCTAATAAGGAATATCATTGAAGGATTCACAGAGAGCTTCTACATTGTTAGGCTGCAGTGATCTGATTTCAGAATAGAGTAAAAGAATGTGGTAGGATGACTGTAGAGAATTTAGTGAAGTAGAGCAGAGTCTTTGCTGGGGGCACATATCTTCCAGGCTCTCAGTGATTGACATCTAATGTTAGTTACCTGTTCAGTGATAAGTTCATGTCACCAATCCTGACGCAAAGGGGCAGTGGCACAAGAGGTTGAGCCAGAAACAGATTATTATACTCTCTTCTTGTTTTGCAAATGTTGTAAGTCGTGAATCCTAAGAGCAACTACAGAAAGAGCTACATTCCATTTAGAGAATTCAGTAGATACTTACGATCCAGGAATCATTCTTGATTCCTCTTTGCTTTCACATTTGTTTTTCTCACAGGTTTCCCATCTCAGTTGATGGCATCACTTCACCCAACTGGGAATAAACAGGAGTCTCCCTTCACATATCCTTCCTTCAGCATGCTCGGCAAACTGTGTCTATTACAGCTTCACAGCATATTCCAATTGCAACCCCTTCACATCATCTTTAATGCTAATGTGCAAATCCACATCACCATAATGTGGTGCTTCTATGTTTGCCCTGATCCTACCCTGATAATCCATTTCTAAAGTACTCACTGCTCTTGATATTTTATTTCTTCTTTTTAGTTATACGTGACAGTATATTTTGACATATTTATACAACCATGGAGTACATCTTATTCTAATTAGGAT
Source organism: Marmota marmota marmota (assembly GCF_001458135.2). NCBI lineage: Eukaryota > Metazoa > Chordata > Mammalia > Rodentia > Sciuridae > Marmota > Marmota marmota. The sequence continues at coordinate 15,756,085 of NW_026000016.1, read as the reverse complement.
CCCAGTCTTGTGGTTATACATGCTGTGGAGATTTACTGTGGTGTATTTATAAATGTACACGGGAAAGCTTAGTCAAATTCATTCCCCTTCTTTCCTATTCCTGACCCCTTTCCTATTCCTCTTTTCCCTTCATTCCCATTTGTCTAATCTAGTGAACTTCACTTCTTCCCCTCCCCCCTTGCTTGTTGTGTGTTAGCATTCACATATCAAAACCTTTGTTTTGGGGGAATTGGCTTATTTTCCTTAGCATAATAGTCTCCAGATTCATCCATTTACTGGCAAATGTCGACTTTATTTAGTTTTTGTTCACAGCAAAATTGCACAGGAATTACAGAGCTCTTCCTTATTCCCTCCCCACACATATATGGCATCCCACATTTCCACATCCCTCCCCCTCAGAGTAGCATATTTGTTTCAGACAATGAACTACAACGATGCATTATTATCACCCAAAGTTCATAGCTTACATTAGGGCTCACTATTAATGCCGTGCATTCTATGGGTTTGAACAAATGTATAATGATGTATATGTGCTATTAAAGTATCATACAGAGTAGTTTCACTGTCCTGAAAATCCTCTGTGCACTGCCTATTCATCCATTCCTCCTACCAACTCTTGACAACATGGTCTTTTTACTGTCTCTATAGTTTTGCCTTTTCCAGAAAGCTCTATGGTTGGAATCATACAGTAGGTAGCTTTTTCTGATTGACTTCTTTCACTTGACTGCATGCATTTAAAGGGCTTGCATGTCATTGGGGCTTGATAACTTATTTCTTTTTAATGCTGAGTAATATTTCATTGTCTGCATCACTAATTTATTTACCCATTCATCTAATGAAGGAAATCTTGGTTGCTTTAAAGTTTTGGCAATTATGAATAAAGCTGCTGTAAACATCTATGTACAGGTTTTTTGTGTGCAAGCAAATTTTCAACTCATTTGCATAAATACCAAGTAGTGTGATTGCTGGATCATATGGTAAGAGTGTGTTTAGTTTTTTAGACAGCCAAACTGTCTCCCCAAATTGCTGTAGCAGCAGTGAATGAGAGTTCCTTTTGTTCTTCATTTCTGCCAACTTTTGGTGTTCTGGATTTGGGCCATTCTGATATGGGTATAGTGGTATCTCATTACAGTTTTAATTTGCATTTCTCTGATGACATATATGCAGAACATCTTATTTGCAATCTTTATATGTTCTTAAGTGAGCTACCTTCTCAGATCTTTTGTCCAGTTTCAATTTCAATCTTTCATTTTCTTATCGAGCTGTAAGAATTCTTTCCATCTTTCAGATAACAATCCTTTCTCAGACATGCTTTTTGCAAATTTTTTTTCTAGTCTGTGGCTTCTCTTATCATTTGGTAGTGTCTTGCTCAGAAGAGAATATTTTAATCTGAATGAAGTTTAGCTTATCAATTATTTCTTTCATGGATCGTGCCTTTTGTGTCATATCTAAAATGTCATCACCAAACCCAAGGTCACCTAGATTTTCTCCTTTATTATCTTCTAGGAGTTTTATAGTTTTATCATTTTACATTTAGATCTGTGGCCCATTTTGAGTTAATTTTTGTGAAGGATGTAACATCTGTTTTTAAAAACATAAATCATTTGTTATTTAAGTCAGCTTTTTGGTCGCTGTGACCAAAAGACCTGACAAGAACAATCAGAGAGGAAAAGTTCATTTTAGGTCATGGTTTCAGAGGTTTCAATCCATAGCTCTGGGCCTGAGGTGAGGCAGAACATCATGGTGGAATTGCACAGATGAGGAAAGCAACTCAGGACATGGCAATCAGGAAACAGAGAGAGCGAGCTCCTCTCACCAGGGACAAAATGTAAACCCCAAAGGCACGCCCCCAGTGACCTATCTCCTCCAACAGTTACTGCCTACAGTTACCACTGAGTAAATCCTATGGATTAATCTGCTGATTAAATTCTAACTCTCATAATCTAATCTTCACCTCTGAATGTTCTTGCATTGTCTCACACAGGGAGCTTTTGGAGGACGCCTCATATCTAAACCATAACATATGGAGTTACTCCCTTGTTTAAAACCCTCCACTGGTTTGTCTGGGGATATGGCTCAGTGGTAAATTGTTTGTCGAGTATCCATGAATCCCTGGGTTCAATCCCTAGCACTACCAAAAAAAAGCAAACAAAAAACACAGAAACACCTCTACAACAAAACACCTCTGCTGGTCATTTTATGTTTGGAATGAAACCTCCTTACCATAACCCATGATTCCTACCTCACCTAACTATTTTGCACAGCTCCAAACTGATGTGGTATGATTCCTTCCCTCTGCTACATTAGCTTTCCTTCTGCCTCTTGGACATGCACAGCTCATTCATAGCGTATGTTGAAATGGGATTACAGAGCCAAGAATCTGTAGTCAGCAAATGAGCCTGAGCATGAATCAAATGATCGAATAACTCTGGAAGGTAAATGAAGGAAATTCCAGGGTAACTGCCTCAAAAGACATCTTTGAGTTTGTGAGTGGGAAATACGGAGCTAACAGGGTCAGAAACTGAATTAATTGGTAGCTGCTTAAGAACATAAAGAGAGCTGGTTTCCATTCCTATCTCTCAATGATGCTCCTCACCAGGAGTTCTCTTGATTGTTCTGATATAAGTCTGTCTCTGGCACAACTTACAAAATTTTACTACGTGGGCTGGGGGTGTTGCTCAGTGGAAGAGTATGTGTTTAGCATGAGTAAATACCTGGGCTCCAGCCCCAGAGCCAAAAAGAAAGAAAAGTATAATGCCATGAAAGGAACTAAATGGTATTTAGTTTCTCTTACAGATATCAATAATGGAACCAAGAGTTCCAGCTTCTGTTTTGCACCTTATGAAGACACACACTGCTGCAGTAATATTTATCAATGATGTCCTCATTACTCCTTCAGGAATGGGTTCCATAGTATTAAATGCTACTTTCTAATAAATAATATTACAATAATGTTACAATGCAGCTTAGTTGTGTTGAAAATAAATTCACTGTTGAATCACTGGAAATGACTTATGATTCTATTCTGGGCCAATGTAAATAACATTTTATTATTCCTTAAGTCCAGCAATATTATGTACTTAATACTGTTTCCAGAAAATAGTACATTTTTGAACAATTTTATGGAGCGCTTACTTAATAATGGTAACGTTATTTATATCTTATTGAGAAGATATATCTAGTTCTGTAGAAAACCAATTTATGCATAACATTTTATGTGAATCTGGTGCCAGCTAGTAGCACCTATTATATATGCTTTAAAAAGATAACTGCTTTTTTTTTTCAATAACAAATAACAGAATGGTCTTGTTGGGATAAAGAATAATTGCTTAAGATAAAATTTTGAAACGTATTTATCTTCTCTATTGGGAAGAACCTACAGTGAGAATGGATGTCTGAAACTTTCTATCATATAATGTCCTGTGTCAACTTCTACCTAGTTGCTCTGTTCCCATTTTGTGTCTGTTGGTCTTGTTGTATTAGGAGGTTATTGAAATATGGATCATGCCTTCATTTCTGTATATCATCATGCATCATAAGATCTGACAATTAATTAATTAAAGCATAAAGAAATATTCCTTGAATAATAAAAGAATGCCAAAAAATAATTATTGCCAATATTTCATTCACCATAGTGCCTGACATTTTTTTGGGGGATGGGAGGGGGTACCAGGGATTGAACTCAGGTGTACTCTAATACTGAGCCACATCCCTAGCCTTATTTTGTATTTTATTTAGAGACAGAGTCTCAGTGAGTTGCTTAGGGCCTTGCTTTTGCTGAGGATGGCTTTGAATTTGTGATCCTCCTGCCTCAGCCTCCTGAGCTGCTGGGATTATAGGCATGCACCACAGCACCTGGCTCAGTGCCTGACTTTTGAAAGAAGTTATTCAGAAGTTATCAGTGCTAAGTCTTAATTATTCAGAAAAATATTAGACAAACTTGGACATCTAAGTTTTTGTTGTTATTCTTGGTTTTTTTTTTTCTGTTTATTTGTTTGCGATGCTGGGGATTGAATCAGGGCCTCGAATATGGCTTGGAAAGAGCTTTACCACTGAGTTTCAACCTCAGCCCTTTCAAATTTGTGATCCTCCTGCTTCAGCTTCCCAAAATGCAGGGATTACAGGGGACCACTACATCCAGCCATCTAAGTTTTTTTTTTTTTAATTTTTAAGAATCCCCTAGATAAATTAGATACCATAGATCTGCTAAACCATTTGCTGTCTCAAGAGGCTCTTTAGAAATGACAGAAAACTTGAGGACACTGAGACTGGCACCTCAGGTCCAGCTTATCAGTTATATTATTTTAACCATTTAGATATTAATGATCAATTTTGAACTGGCAAATGTGATTTTTCAGGGATGGAAGCTGGGTTATAAGACAAATCTAATGGTTCAGTCTGTGATGTTTGCTCTTACAGTCAATTAGCTTATGACTATTGTTAATAATTGACACAAGTAGGAATTTTAGATAGCTGTTAATGATTTATTAATCAAATTTAAAAAGCCATAGTTTTTGAAATTTAGAGATAAAAATGTTAATTCTCTTTTGGGCTGCAAGTCAGATATTGAAGGAAAATTCTACTTTATGCCTTCAGTAGTTGGTGAAATTTATTATGCCATTTGTTAACTATCCCATTTAATTTGAAGTCAAATTGGTTTAGAATCCTAGCTTTTTATGGGAAGAATTTTAAAATTCAATTAATTCAGAGTCCTCAAATAAGTAAAAATATAACATACACACACACACACAATCTTATGCTGTCGATAATTGATCTATTTTCCTTCTCAGAAACCTGTTTGAAGGATAGGTTTCAATGAGCATTCTCTACGTGCTGCCATAATTTATATCATCAGTTTAGATAACTCAGTCACTTTTGGATGATCACATTTACTGTTTTCCTCAGACTTTCTTGGCAGCTAAGAGTGGTTTGGGAGTGGAGCTTCAGGTATTGAGGTTTTGTTTATATGATCTGTGCAGTGGGGAATGAGAGCCAGATATCCACAGAACATTTTCTTGATCCTAGTTATTTCTGCTTTAGACAGGTTGGAATGGTGGTCTGCCCCCAGGACTGCTATACAGTACCATTCCCTGGCCTTCACTATTGGGGTTTGTCTTCAGACATTTTCTCTCAGCCTGAAATCCCTGCACATCTGCAGTCTTTGTTTTAACCTCAGGCTTCCAATCACCTACTAGTCTTCTCAGAACTTATGTGTCCTTAGCTATGGATACTTGCAGCAAATCCTACATACAAGAAACAAGAGAGGGGAGGGGAAGGGAGGGGAGGGGAGGGGAGATAGGAAGGGGATAGGAAGGCAGCAGAATACAACATACACTAGTATGGCAGTATGTAAAAACGTGGATGTGTAACCGATGTGATTCTGCAATCTGTATATGGGGTAAAAATGGGAGTTCATAATCCACTTGAATCAAATGTATGAAATATGATATGTCAAGAGCTTTGTAATGTTTTGAACAACTAATAATAAAAGAATGAACTGATGCAATTCACCACGTTAAGGGAATAAAGGGGAAAAAATAAATGATTCTTTCAAGAGATGCCAAAAAGATGCATGTGATAAATTTTGAGTAGGTTCATAATAAAACTCTCAGCAAACTTAAAAAAAAAAAAAGAAACATTGTTCCTTTCCTTCCACCTTACAAAGGGACATGTCGTCCTTTTCTTAAATATCACATACTAGTCATTCCCACCCTTCAACACAAAGAGGAAGATCTGTATGACCTATCTTGTCAAGCTTGGCTCTTGATACATTGGTATTGACATATCAATAGGAGAATGAAGCATTCCAGAGTCTTCACTTCCCTAATGGGTCAGGTTAGGGAAGGAAGACTGCAATAAAATAGAAATTGAACAGGGAAATGAAAACAGAATGCTTTAATATTTTTAAAACATTATCTTTGTTACCTCTGGATCAGTGGTTGTGAACTCTGACTGCATATTAAAATCACTGGGGTCCTTTAAAAATAAAACTAATGCCTAGATAGGACACAGAAAGGTTGAGAATATCAGGTACTGATCAGCTTGATGCTGGAAGTGAATTGCTCACTACCACTTAGTAAGTCAGTGCCCCTTCCCAGCTTGGTGCTTTGCCTTTATACTAACAAGCTGATCACCAAGCTTAACAGCTATTTTTATTCCTAATTAAATATGCAAACCAAACTTGTAGTTTATTTAACACTCATACTATAGTGTGTGTGTGTGTGTGTGTGTGTGTCCATAGTTTACATGTAACCTTTGTGGAAAATAATTTAAGAAGTGTTTTGCCAAGTATGGAGGTGCATGCCTGTAATCCAAGTGACTCAGGAGGCTGAGGCAAGAGGACCACAAATTCAATGTCAACTTCATCAATTTAGTGAGGTCCTAAGCAATTTAACAAGATTGTGTCTCTAAATAAAAAATAAAAAGGGCTAGGGATGTGGCTCAGTGTTGCAGTGTTCCTGGGTTCAATCCCTGGTACAAAAAAAAAAAAATGGTGAAGTTCTCTTAGGATGCCTATGCTTTAAGGAGAAAGTTCTTTTAGGAAAATGTTCCATGTGTTCATCCTACAAAGCAGCTCATTCTTCTAATCATACCAGCACTGCCCCTTTGCCCTCCCCCCCAACTCTATTCCAGCTCCACAAAACACTTTCTACTCATTTTCACAAACATCTCATGGTTTTAATTTTCTTGCAACCTGTGAGAATAAATAGTTGAGAAGAGATGTACAACTTGATTTTTTTCACTAATACCAGAGATCCCTAAATCCTGTGCCAAAAATCTGAAAGCATGGAAACACAATACATGCAAATCATCCATTTCTAATTACTTCTAAAGGTTGAAGTCCTTCCTAGCTCTCAATACCATGTGTTTCTGAGTCTCCTTCTTCTCTGATTCATATTCCTCAGCCTTTGCCTACTGCTTCCAGATTGTTTTGGGGGGAAAGTTTGAGGTATATTTCCCATTCATAGTCTGTATTTCCCTTTTCTCCTTCTCCTCTTCCTCCTTCCTTCCCCCTCCCACTCCCTCTCTCCCACTCTCCTTCCCTCCTACCTTTCCTCTCTTCCTTCAAGTACAAAGGGGGCTCACAGCTAATTGTTTCTGTGTGACCCACCAGCAATTCTAGCAAAATAACACTCCCCAGGCTATCAGAAAGCCAGCAGCAGGCAGCCCTCCTGTTTAAAGGGATTCCCCTGCCTGGGAAAGAAGAAGCATAGTTGACTACCAGTTTCTTTCTTTATCTTCCTCTTTTTAGCTATAAACTCTGTGTTATACATTAAAAAAAAATACACCGTGGGATTTGTGCTTCCTCAACTAAATACAATTTTAGTTTCCCAACTTAGGAAAAACAAGCAGCTATCTAAAAGTAGTGTCGTTTTCTGACAGGTGTGGTGGCACACGCCTGTAATTCCACCAATTTGGGAGGCTGAAGCAGGAGGATTGCAATTTCAAGGCCAGCCTCAGCAATTTAGGGAGCCCCTACGTAACTTAGCAAGACATTGTCTCAAAAAAAAAAAAACCTTTAAGAAAGTGCTGGGTATGTGACTCAGTGGTAACAACACCTTTGCATTCAATCTTCAGTACCAATAAACAAACAAATAAATAAATAGAAGTAGTATTATAGTCAATAAAGAAAGCCTGTTTCTGCAGGAATTTGTGTGTAGATATATATCATTAGGGGTTATTACCCCATTCGTCTCTGGATACTCTTGCTCTGTCTGTACAGACAGAGCAGCTATAATATATCAGTAAACGACTTTACATGCAAAACCTAAGTACATTTTCTGGTTTCTCTAGGAATTGAGAAAGGTATCAGAGAAATATAAAGGTGTTGTGTATTTCATTACTGTCCACTGCTGATGGAAAAAGCTGTGGCCTTCTAGGAAGTGCTGCTGGTGACTGGGGTCATTATGGCATTTGCTCAGGTTCTGGAGAGCGAGTCACTAATGAAGGTACTAGCCAGAGATTCACACCCAAAGATTCCTTTGTTTCTCTGTTTTTCCGTTTCCAGCCTGGATGTGTAAATACTACTGAAGTGGACATTAAGAAGTCATCCAGAATGAGAAACCCACACAAAACAAGAAAGGTAAAATGTTTGTTGTGCAGCTATTGATTGATGATGAGTTGTACTGTTCATACCTGGGGACCACAGAACACCTTTGTCCCTTTCACAGAACCTTTCCTGCTCCTCCTGGTCTTCCATCCCTCTCTCCTTAGGAAATGGTCCACCCACTGTCCTGAGGTAGAAGAGCAGTGCTGACTGGCTCGGACAGGAGGGGTCAGGGAAACTGCAGACCCCTCCACTCTTGCTAAAGGATTAGGAAAGGAAGTTGGAGGTTATCTGAGAAAAAGGGAAAATAGGGCATTTTTAGATAAAAGTTTGAGGAAAGGGAGACTCTAAAATATATCTAATTAGAAAAAAAGTGTAAGGACGATTTTTTTTAGTATCCACATTGTGTGACACAACCATAAGTTAAGAGTAGTACTTCAGTGTTTGTTCTGAGAGAAAGCCTAAGGGGAAAACTATCTGGAACTCAGTGACATTTTAAATAGCCCTTTGAAGCTGGGCACAGTAGAACATGCCTGTAAACCTAGCTACTCCAGAAGCTGAGGCAGGAGGATCACAGGTTCTAGGTTAGTGTCGCATTCTTTGCGACTAAAACACTCAAGGTCATTCCAGGGGAACTGGGCTGCACAAAATAACCACACAAGAGACAGAGATATCTTTTTCTTTGAGGGTGCTGTGATGTCTCCTCTGACCTTAAGGGTCCACAGAAAGAGAGAGAGAGAGAGTGCGCAAGCACGTGCTGACCCCTTTTATTGAGGAGAAGCCATTCAAATGAGGTAAGGGGTCAGGTTTCAAGGGGCTGAGTCTAGCTTTATGATGTCTGCTGTCAGCAGGTTGACTGACATCTAGGAAGGCCACACCCACAGGCAGAGCAAGAGAAAGGTACACACAAAGGGAATTTCCATGGAACATTCTATCCCAAACAGGGCAAAGGGGTTGTATCACAAAGGAACGGGTGAGTGTAGCTTGACCCATGGGGCTGCAGGAAGGCATGCCTATGCATGAAGACACATTTGTTACATTTTTACTATTCTCAAGATCGGGGATACTGTCACAGCCACTTGAAAGTGGCCAGATCACTGGAAGTGACTGACAATGCCTCAAACCAATCACGAGAGAAAAATGCTGGTCACATGACATGGTGGCCTTCCATAGGTTAGCCTGGGCAACTTAGCAAGAGCCTGTTTCAAATTAAAATAAAAAGCATTGGGGATATGGTAGAGCACCCCTTGGTTCAATCTCCAGTACCTGACAAAATAAACAGCCCTTTGAAAACCCATAGCAGTGATATCTGCATAGTTTTAAAGTAATCTTACACACAGAAGACATCTTTATTAATTCCATTAAAAATTTCAATACACATAAGAACTTTTAGTCTGCAACAAGCATGCTGAGGACACAGTCCACAAGTTGGCATGGCCTTAAAAAAGCATTCCCCAAAGGTTAAGGCTCTCTTTTTTGGTGACATTTTCCTTATGTAACTGTAGCATTTTCCAGAATAAGTACACTTACAATAGGCTAAACTAAAATTAAACTAATTTTTGTAGTCTTATTTCATGCAGTCTTTTTCTTCTATCCCTAGACGTACAACATCATGTTCAAAGGTCCTAATGTTGCACAAGTACCTTTTTTTCTTTGGAGGCAGTTTACCTTGATGTTAGGGAAAAGGAAGCCATGGGAAAGTGATACACACCCTATTTAGACATGATACTCAAACATTTTGCCCCTAAGGATCTGAGAGAAAGAGGCAAAGCCTGGCTACTTGTCTCTATTGCAGTTGGCTCTAGACTCAGCTCTTTCATCCTTGGTATCCATGCTCCGTGTGCCAGGTACTAGCTCAGTGAACAAAATTCAAAAATGCAATCAGTGGGCTGGGATTGTGGCTCAGTGGTAGAGCCGCCTGCCTTACATGAGTGGAGCACTGAGTTCCATCCTTTGCGCCATATAAATAAATAAAAGAAAGGTATTGTGTTCATCTACAACCAAAAAGAAGAATTTATTTTGTTTTTATTTTTTTTAAAGAGAGAATGAGAGAGGGGGAGAGAGAGAGAATTTTTTTAATATTTATTTTTTAGTTACCGGCGGACATAACATCTTTGTTTGTATGTGGTGCTGAGGATCGAACCCGGCCGCACGCATGCTAGGCGAGCGCGCTACCGCTTGAGCCACATCCCCAGCCCAAAAAGAAGAATTTAAAAAACAAAAATGCAATAAGCCACCTTCTCCCTGAATTATGAGGAGTAATCCTTTAAAAACCTTTCTGTGTATCATGTTTTTTCCCACCAAATCAGACATGCTCTGATTCAGAAGAGTAAAGATAAAGATTAAAAAGACAGAACTTCATCATGATAAAGTGATCATTCACCCACTCTTTATAGCCCTATATTCAGTATCGGTTTCTTACCTGGGCCTCAATGGGCATGTTTCTTGAAACTTTGAAAAGTATCCCTGTACAAAGTTGCTCTTCACATATCATTGGTCCTCATTTAATGATGGAAAAAAACTTGAGGCATCACAAGTTGAAGTGCTGTAAAGAGGAGTCCTTAAGTGTTAACTGATTTGTCTAGGACACAGTCTAATTCATTGTCAATCATTTGTAGTAGAATTGCAAGGCCTAACTATAGAGCTGTGTAACCCAAAAATTCATCACAGAAAAACAGAAGTTCTGAAAAAACCCAATAGCAAGTAGCATAAATACCATTGTTTTCTACAATTAGAGAAAACTGATTTTCTCATTTTTTTGATCAATATAAGCTTTTTATGGACATTAGTGTGGAATTTTCTAGAATCCTCACAGACAATGATGATATTTTATGCAGAAGGCTTGAGGACTCTAAGCCACATACTTACTTGTCCTTTAGAATTCTTGAATTATCACCCAGTAGAGATAATCTGACATGTTTATCAAATGTGTAAAGAGAAGACTTGGTTGTATAGCTTTTGCAGATACTGTGTTAGGCCATATTTTTGGTTAGGAACTGGAAGGACCAATTAGAGAAATTAACACCTCTCCACTAAGTGTCCAGTTTATACAGCTCTTTGGATATTTCACAGTAAAACAGACAAGCAGGGCCTTGTTTCCACAACTCATGTCTAATAAGGGTGCAGACTGTGAACAAGTAGACAGACAAATGTCTGAACCTTAGTATAGTTACATATTTTATGTATTCGTCTACTGGGACTGCCACAACAAAATACCACAGACTGGATGGGTTATACAATAGGAATTTATTATTTTGTAGCTCTAGAGACAGGAAGTCCAAGATCAAGGTGCTAGAAAATTCATTCCCTGGTAAAGGTTCTCTTTCTGGCTTGAGATCAACCACTTTTTTTTTTTTTTTGCTGTGTATTCAAGAGCCCTTCCTCTTGTTACGAGGACAGCAATTCTATTGGATTATTGTGGCACTCTCTGGCCTCACTTAATCTTTATTACCTTCCCACAGGCCCTATCTTCACATCACACATATTAGTTTGGGAGAACACAGCCCAGTCTATAACATAAAAGGAATAAAGATTTGTGATTCTAACTTTTTATCGGTGAATAATGATTTCACCACCCTCTGAAACAGCTCTGTCCAGGCTGAACAGGCTGCACCATGTGATTATAAAGGCAGAAATCTGCTGACTGCCCTGGAAGTCGCCCGTGCCTGATGGGGCTGTCTCCTTTGCACCTTCTCTTAGCTGTGTGATTGATCTTAGTCTTATATCCCACTGATAAGGAAGTAGAACCTCTGGACCATGTTTAATCTTTGAAAATAGATACTACCTTAACAAAGAGGGCTGCTGTTCATTTCTTTGAGAATCAGCTATAATAATATTTCTTATATGTTATAACCCAAGTAGATTGATCAGGTTTCAAATCTCACTTCTTTTTTATTTATTTATTTGTTTGTTTGTTTGTTTTTGAGAGAGAGGGGGAATTTTTTAATATTTATTTCTTAGTTTTTGGCGGACATAACATCTTTGTTTGTATGTGGCGCTGAGGATTGAACCCGGGCCGCACGCATGCCAGGCGAGCACGCTACCGCTTGAGCCACATCCCCAGCCCAATCACTTCTTAATTTTAATGGGCTTTACTGAAATCCAACAAAATAGTTAAGAGGTATTTACTCAAGTCTCTGAGAAAGAATATAGGCAAGTTTTAAGGGGCACTGTGTGCCTGGTGATCTTTGATTGGATACGAAAATTTTTACGGGGTTGTGTATTCATTTCTCCAAAGAAATAGAACTAACAAGATGTGTGTGTGTGTGTGTGTACAAAGAAAGAAAGAACAAAATTTTTAAGGAATTGACTTAAATGTTGGGCTTGGAAAGGCCAAAATTAGATGCAGGAGAGCAGAGGCCAGAGAAGCATTACAGATGGAATCCAGAGGCAATCTAAAGGTAGAATTTCTTCTTATTCATGGGAAGCCAGTCTTTGTTCTATTTAGGCCTTCAACTGGTTGATGTGGCCCACCCACATTGTGGAGGACAATTTGCTTTACTCAGAGTTCACTAAATTAGATGTTAGTCATATCCACAAAAAGCCCTCACAGAAACAACCAGAACGATGTTTGGCTACGTATCTTGGCACAGTGGCCCAGCCATGTTGACACATAAAATTAACCACCACAGGCAGGACCTGTGACAATATGACAATAGCTAGGAGGGTCCAAGAACACAAAGCCAGAGGAAAATGACAAAATCATCTGCATGTGTTACTGAAGCACACTTTGGAACTGCCTCCTGTGGCTTCAGAACTCATCTTCCAAAACAACAGTCAGCTTGTTCTGTATCCTCTTGTCTTTTCTCCCCTGTCAGCTTCATCTAAACTTTGGTGGCATTTAATATTATTGACCACAGCTCATGGACTGGAGCCTAGGGAGTAGGCAGGAGCAGAGCTGGAGCTGGCTGTGCCTGGACCCAGGAGCCCACTGGAGAGCACAGGAGCTCTCAGGCCCTCTCTCTAGTCGGTTTGCTCTGGTGTGCTGTCGCTACTGGCTTCTTCCACGTGGAGGCAGACTAGGTCACAGTCTGTTCTCTGTTGAAAAATCCAGAAGGAAAGAAAATAGTCTCACACTAGCCCCAATAAGAAAAATACTAGAGATTTATTCCACATAGGTAGAAAATCTTCTTGCACTTTGCACTTTAAAGCTCTATTTTAAATGTCCATTTGGACTGCTAGACTGATGTACCAAAATATTTTAGACTGGGAAATTTATAAACAACATAAATTTATTGCTAATGGTCCTGGAGGCTGGGAAATTCAAAAGCAAAGCCCCAGTGCAGAAGACTCTCTGTTTCCTATATGGCACCTTCATCCTGAGTCCTCTTTTGCAAGGGCACTAATCCCAATCCTGAGGGCAGAACTCTCATGGCCTCTTCACATCCCAAAGGCTCCACGTCCAAACACCATCACCTAGGGGATTAGGATTCCAACGTGTAAATTGGGAGGGGAACACAAATATTCAGACCATAGCAGTCCTCCACACACAACAAAGGAAAAAAATAGAAGAGAATTTTTCTTAGTTATAAAATGTGAAAGGAAATCATACATGAATAGATTCATATGGAGTCCAATCTGTTTCATTTAATGAATAATTTTTATAACATTATATATGAAAAATGCCTGTTCTAGACACCATGGAGAAAAGGATGTGTTAATCAAGTTGAAACATCTCAACTAAATAGTTGATTTTGCTCACAAAGTTCAAAATGAATGTCAAGTTATTGATTTAACTTTCTCCTATCTGTAAACATTAAGACATTGCAAAAACTTCACTCCTCTACCTCCGGAACAGCACTCTGACTAATGAAATTGGAAGTTTCTGATGTTTACCTGTACGTTAGACAAAAATTAGAAATTCCATAGTAAGCTCAGACCCAGTAGTGAGTTTCCTGGAAGACTTAAAGCAATACCTCCCAATGAACTTCATGAGGCTCACATGAAATGCATGCATTTTGAAATAATAATGGAAATGTAAAGATAGCATGTAACTTAATGGATCTTTTTAGTTTTATGACATCTCAAATTGAAGTATTTTTCTAACAGTCTTTTTAATTAATTTTCAAATTAGCCAGAAAATTTACTGTTAAAACTCTCAGCTATCTTGTTTTATAAATGCTGTTTATGTGACATGTATATTCTTATTTTAAAAATTTTAACATATTTGAACCAAGGTCTGGACATGGTGACATAGGCCAGTAAACCCAGCTCCTCTAGAAGCCAATGCAGGGGGATTGCAAGTTTGAGGCCACCTTCCTCAGCAACTTAGCAAGACCATGTCTCAAGATAAAACAGAACAAGACAAAACAAAACAAAAACTTTTAAAAGGGGATGGGTTGTAGCTTAGTGATAAGGCAATACTAGTACTGTAAAAAGAAAAAAATAATAATGGTAAAAAGAATAGAAAGTTTATATCTCAGAGACCTTATTTTCCTTATCAAAAATTAATGTGATACAACTGAAGAAATAACAGGCACCCCAAAGTTCAACTATATAACTAGTGGTCTTTCACTTGCCTAATTTTTAAGAAATCAAACTCAAATGGTATTTCAGAATTCAAAAAGCTGTTTAAGCATGTTCAAATATGACTAGTATCAGTTTATTTAGGCTTTTTCTGCTTCTTCAATGTATAACCTCTGGTATTCTAGGCCTTATGTCTTTTAATTTTTTCTTTATAATACTTATCACAGTTTTAATCATACTTATTTGTGTGATTAGGCAACTCGTTTCCCTGGTACAGGATTGTAAGCTCCAATGGAGGAGGAAGCATATGTGTTTTGTTTGCTTCTATAACCCTTATGCTTATCACTACATCCAGCATATAGAGGTGGTCAGTAAGTGTTGAATGATTGAATGAATGAGTAAACAAATGAAAGAAAAGAGCAGGACAAGTCATTTAGCCCAGTCCTATGAATAGCATATGTTGTATTAAAATGGATGGTCATTGACAGGAAATAGGTTTGAGCTAGGACAAGAGAAAAGATTTATAAGGGCCTTTCTAAAATAGTCTGGAAGTGGATGATCCAGATGATTAAACCCAAGTCAAAGTGTGTTTTAAAAGGGCTAACAAGCAATAATGGGAGCTATAAAGAGAAAAAAACATCGAGTCCAAAGTGTCTAGGTAACAGAGCCAAGAAGTAATGTTGACAGAACATTCAGTTTCGGTCCAAGTGAAAGTAGGTCAGGAACAAAACACATTTGAACTTTGAAGTTTGTTGATGGGCCCGAGAATGGACTCCATTAAGCATTTGAATCTACCTTCATCTAAATGACAATTTCTTTGCAAATCTATCTGGAAATGTTAATTTTGCAGTGCTCATGCACTTTTACTATGCCCTTATCTTTTATTTCCATGTTCAAAGAAGTACTACAGGACACATCTAATGCTTTGTTTTAAAGTAATAATACTTTGATTTTTTTGTTTTGTTTTTAAAAAAGCCATTTGGATTCTCTCTTGAACTAACATGTTGGGTGACTCACACAGTTGGGGAGAAATTTTTATCCCTCAGTCTCTATATCTTTCTTTATACTTACTAAGCAATGGGTCTCTCCCTAAAAAGAATCTTTTTAATTAATAGCTCTGATCTTTTGGGAAAATTAATTTTAAAAAAGAATTGCAGCATCAAGAATTTGAGGTGTGTGAAGCCTCACTAATATTGCATATGTACCCAATGGCGAGACTAACATCATAACCTAAGTAGGCAGTATTGAGATGGGAAGTCAGGGCACTCTGGGTCGTCTGATTATACCACGAGAAAACAAGGCAGCAGAATCTGCAACATAGTCCTCTTGTCAGTGTTCCATTTCATTCCTACATGAAAATCAGGTAATTTTTATCTTCTCATGAGTTATTAAATTTCTATTTTATTTTATATCCACCTCTATTTTATTATTGAATCAATACTTATTAAATGTTACTTATTAAATTTTATTTTTGATAGCAGTGCCTTTTGGACTTTGACAGAAGCTTCATTAAATAAGTTTTGAGCTACCTTACTGAAGATGTGACGCAAATTTTTTTCCCAGAAATCTGTGACTATGAATGGTATTTTGTCTTAACATTTATTTTTCATTTTAATATAGTCTGTCTATGGTTTACAAAATGATATTAGAAGTCACAGTCCTACCCACACACCCACACCAGAAACTAAACCTCCAACAGAAGATGAGCTGCATCAACAGGTGAGTCAGCCTAGAAAATGACTTTCAAATGATTATTTATCATTATTAACATTCACTATGCAACCAGATAGCAAATGTTCATAATGGGTATTTTGAAAGGTAATTTGTATGGTCACCTATTTCATATAGAATATTTGCAAGTAAAAATGTAATGAAGTTGCTAATGAGAGGACAAGAGATTGGGGACATTAAGTCCCATATCTAATGTTGCTAAGTTATCATCACAAAAAAAAAAAATGTGATTTTTATTTGTGTGGTACTGATGTCTTCAAACCTTTGGAAGTTTTTTCTTATCAACACTGGTATACAATCATAGTATATACTGCTTCTTTTTAAAAATCATTGATCAATAGTTTTTGCTTCAATAAATATTTCAAAGCAAACATCAATTTCTAATATCCAGTAATAATTAAATTTCTTGATTGGTTTAATCATCGTTCCTCCTCCACATTTTGGACTCTTCTATTATTTTGTTATAGTATGGTTCATTAATAATGTGATTTAGAATTTTCTAGTGTATTTATAAGCACCATAAAGGAAAAGCAATTCAGAAAAAATTTTATAGTTTTTCTCTATGTGTTTACATCCATGTAAGCATGTGTCATAATTTCATAAAATTATTCTCAAAACACATCTGAATGATGCTTTCTTGGGATAGTCTCAGGAGATAGGATTTATTTTGAAATTATAGTAAAAAATAAAAAATACATTTATTTTCTTAATTAAATATCTGTGGGGAATGGATTTGATTATTCACCTTGAATTAATGTTTAAAAACTCCAGAACACTTTTCTAATAAAGTTACATTTTGTTAAAGTAAGTAAAATATTCAAACTGTGCTGTTCTTAAGATATATGGTTATGTTTACATTCAAATACATTTTCATTTTTTGTTAACTATTCAGAGTGCTCTGCATTCGTCAACTTTGAAATTTTACTGACAGGATATACACCTTTTTGGAATTGCCCTATGAGAATTTAGAGGTGAAAACTGTGGTGTTGTCATTTGTGTAACTAATTCTCTAACCTTCTTTTCAGATAAAATATTGGCAAATACAGTTAGACAGACATCGATTAAAAATGTCAAAAGTTGCTGATAGGTAAGTATTTCAAGATGTCTCTGTAAATTTAAAAATTGCATGAGACAGTTAAATATGTAGTAAGAACCAACTGTTGGAAGGGGAACTAAGATAAATAATTGGTTTTTGTATTTGCTTTATACACATGGAAAGCTTTCAAAGCATTCATTTGTTACAGTTTAAAGGGAAGCATGATCATTATTGCTTTAAATCACAAGAGGTTCTATCTTTGTACAATCAACAATAAGATACAGAGGATACAGCCAAGGAGTTAAATCTTTTCACTTCTACTCAAAGAATTGAACCTTAATTTACTGACTGTTTTTTGGCAACTCTGAGACTCTATAAATTGATCTGAACATTCACAACCTACTCTGTTATTGCATGGTTTCAGAATTTGAATTAATCTCAGATTTTAGATTTGTCTTTTCTGTTTAAAAATCTACTCTTAATGAAATTCAAATTCTTCACTTTGGGGCATTGCCAAAACCTATCTCTCCGACTTATTTTCTTTCTTCTTCCTTCAGTTTTTAAACACAGATTTTTGGGGAGGGGCCTTTCGCTGTTTCTATTTTGAGACAGGGTTTCACTGAGTTGCTAAAGGTCTTGCTAAGTTGCTGAGGCTAACTCAATCTTGTGATCCTCCTGCCCCAGCCTCCCAAGTTGCTGGGATTACAGGCGTGTGCCATCATGACCAAACAAATGTAAATGTTTTCTAAAAGTATATTTTTGTCAGTGATTCTCCTTTTGCCTCATTCCTGTAATTAAATTTGGCAATGATTTCCTTTTAATCCCTTTTCCTGGTTAACAAAGGATTGGAACAGACCCTTACTGCTGCCCTTCAACATGCAGACCTCTTCCATGTTGCTTCATTTTAATGGAAGTGTAGTGACTTAATAGCTCAGGTGTGTGATAGATAAAGATAGGAATCTTTAACTAAATTTGTCCACCAAAAAGCCCAATGAGTTGTTGCGTGCATGTTATTGAAACATGAAAATTGCCATTGGGCTTTATTCTGTAATTGGGAAAGGACTCTTTGGCCCAGAATTTTTATATTGCTTCTCTTTCTTTGGACTGGGTATAACTTCAGCCAGAAAAACTGAGGAAATTTTTTTTTTCTTCCTCCCTAGTCTACTAAGTTATACGGAACAGTATGTAGAATACGACCCATTTCTTGTGCCACCTGACCCTTCTAATCCATGGCTGTCTGACGATACTACTTTCTGGGAACTTGAAGCAAGGTAAGTGACATTTTCTTTTCCTCACAGATATGTCACTTATTTCAGGGACTTTGTGAAACAGGAAGAACCCTGTAATTGGTTAATTATAATGATGGTTTTACTCTTTACATTTGATTCATGATTTAACATTATCATTCAAGATATTGCTTGAGGTTTTCAAACCCCAGGCATTTGCTTTGGCATTGAGATTTGCATTGTTGATGGAATGCTACTCAGCCATAAAAAAAGGATGGAATCTGTCAGTCATGACAACATGGTTGGAACTGGAGATCAATGTGTTAAGTGAAATAAGCCAGGCATAGGAACAAAAGTATTGTATGTTCTCACTCATATGTGAAATTAAAAAAAAAAAAAGTTGGTCTTATGGAACTTGAGAAGTTGAGAATGGTGGTTACAAGAGGCTGGGGAGAAAAGGGGTCAGGAAAGGTTCACCAACAGGTTCTAAGTTATAGTTACATAGAAATAAGTTTGAGTGTGCTAATGTACTGTAGTGTGACTATAGATAAAAATTATGTACTATCTCTTAGAAGCAAAATAAAGAGTTCTGAATGTATTTACCATAAAGGCATGATAAACATTTGATGAAATAGATGTTTACCCCGATTTACACATTACATGATATATACATGTATTGAAATATCACGGGGTACTCTAATAAATATGTATAATTGTTCATATTTTTATGTATCAATATAAAAATAAATTTAATTTTAAAAAATATTTGCACTGCTATAAAATTAGAAGTACAGGTTTCTAGCTGGATTAGTCAGGTTTCAAATCTTCAGTTCTTGAAATTTAGCTCATTGCTGTTAGCTTCTTTGAAAATCCACATAGCCAAAAAGGCCCATGTATTCAAGCAAAATAATGCTAAATCCCTATTTACTTAATTAAGCTTAATACAAGTAGACCTTTATAAATTCAGCTTTAAAACAAAATGAACTCACCATGAACACACTAAAAAACAAACTGACTTAAGAAAACTAAAGCACAATTGAAGACTCCATAGGAGAAGCATACTATATCCATTTGGGCAGTCATGCAAAGATCATTGCATGTCTCTTTATACAGAGAGGATTAGTACTCTAACCCCTTTCAAGATTGCATTATGGACCTTCTTTTTCTTCCATATCCAGCCATGGATCTTAAACACTCAATGAGTCCAGACTCCTCAGCCACAAGTTATAGATTTTACATATGAGGAACCTGGAATCCCCAAAAGTCATGACTCACCAGGAATAGGTCACATGTTTAATTACAGCAGAGTTATACATTGGTATGTCATTTTGGATACATGTGCATTTCACACACACACCACCAGCACATTCCCCCATTATGCATTTGTTAGTGGTTAAGAAATGGGGGTCTAATACAAGAATGTCTGGATATTTGCCCCTTGTTACTTGTCTGACATTGGAAAGTTATAACTCTCTTCATGCCTTCATTTCCTCATCTATAAAATGGGAAGAAGAAGAATGTACTTATAAAGGTACTGGAAAAAAATTAATAGGATAATTTATTTAGACCACTTAGCACCTAATTCACCTAATAAATGTTAGATATTAATGTTACTTATAATACACCATGATTTTATTAAGAACCATCAATCAGATACTTATTTTTCTTCTGAATGATCAGTTAAGAAATGGAATTTTAAAGCATACATGATTTTGAGGACAAACCTAATAACAGAAAATAGTAGTTGTACTGAAAGGATTATATTTGGCTTTATCTTCTATAGCAAAGAACCGAGCCAACAGAGGGTAAAACGATGGGGTTTTGGCATGGATGAGGCATTGAAAGACCCAGTTGGGAGAGAACAGTTCCTTAAATTTCTAGAGTCAGAATTCAGCTCAGAAAACTTAAGGTAAGATACACTGCTTGATTCTTACACCACAAGCCAGAGCAACACTCTCTCTGATGTTGCGTTATTTTGGACTCACGAAACCAATTACACTCTGCCAACATCGTAATGATGTTATGAACACATTGAATTTCTGCCATCTAATGGGATGGAAAAGACAAAAGCTGTCCAGTATTATCAATTCCTCACAATAACTGACTTTTACATTGTCTCTGGATTTTTAACTGTATAAGTTCAGTACTTGTGAAATGAACTCTACAAAGAAGTGTAGCACTTAGAGCCATGTTTGGTGAAGTGGAGAATGGCCAATGGTATTTATGCTGTTAAAACATATCACCTATTTATCAGTACTGACCTTCTGTGAGTATAACTTCTCAAGTAAGTTGGAGAAAGGAGTCAACACTATGTCAAATATTTTGAGACAAAGCTCTAGGGCAGCTCATTTACTTTGCTCATTTAAATACAGCTTCACAACAGGTAAGAGCCCTAAAGACTGTTAATTAGACAAGACATGTGTTCTGCTCATTGGTTGTAAACATCATCCTTATGTATTTTTAAATTTTCTAATTTAAAGGGCACCTGAAAATATCATTTCTTAAAAGGAGACATTAGAGTGGATTTTAATAGTTCTATTTAAGATCATTTAAATGAGTAATAACTTTTCACTACAAGAAACTCTTTTTGCATGCGTTCTTTTATTCATTATCCTTTTGAAACCTCATACCTTAGTTTTACTTTCCCATGACTTACAGAGTCCTGTGAAATTCATCTATTTTCCTTGGAACTAAGCAGTGCCAGGCATTGTCACATTCTTTTCAGGAGATTTAACAGATACTAATAACAAACGATTCAGAAATATGTAGAACATTGACAGATGTCTCTTGAATGGAGCAGAATGACCACAAACAGAATCTGGAATTTTCTATGAGTGCTGTCATGCATTGTTGGGAAGCACTTTCCAATTCTTGCTCAAGTTTATGGGAATCCTTTCTGGCCGGGCTTTTGCAAGACCTGAAGTTTAGCAATTATAGTTTTATTGGGCCTGCTAATAATACTTAGTATATCTAAGTCATATTACTAGTTACTGAAGCAAGAATGTATACAAAATAAAGAAAAAAGGATATTTTTGGAATATTAGAGAATGGGAGGGTGAATTTTGCTCTAAGTTTTTGAAAATATAATGACATTATAATTATTTGTGATGAGGAAATAAGTAACATGCCTTACCAGCATTGTCCAGTCACAACACAAAATGATGGATGTTTAGATAGGAGAAGTATTGGAGAATGCCTAACCTGGAGTTAGACATTGGCAAAGGCATAGTAGGAGAAATATCTTCCAGGCTGACAGCTGTTGATAAGAAGATAACCAAGCAAGAAAGGAAGAAGGAAGAAATTCTGGAGAAAAGAGAGTACCATGTGAATATTCTGCTTCACACATGAATTGAATCATTGCCCATTCCTTAGTTCAATCAAGCCTTAACTATTTCTTGTCTTAATTCCATGCTATACTGATTTCCATACTAAATAATTACATATAAGAAATAGTCAATATTTTTATGTATGTATACACATATGTATATACTCCTTGAATATCTACTATATACCTATCATGTTTCCTTGTTAAGTATAGATAAATGAATTACTGAAAGATATAACTGCAAACAGAATTTCGAACACCTAACATACACCAGAATATGTTTTATATCTGCTACTTCTATGAATCATATTATGCTACATTTATTTGCCTTTCATTATTTCTGATCATCACACATCTAATAATCCCAACAATGTAAGTATTATTGCCTCAATTTAGAGAGAAACAAAATATGTCTGAGCTGGTTTTATGCAAACTCATATTGCATGTAAGTAGCATTCGTGGTTTTTTTTTAATAAACCATTACCAAGCTACTGTCCACTGATTCCCAAATCTGAGTCCCACCCTGCTTTCACCTACTATCTGAATCACATGCCAGGGTCCACTTAGCCAAGAGGACTATGAATTAAATAAATTTAAGTACATCTTTTCTAAGCAGCAGCCGCCTTCTAGGGACCTACCCTTCATGGGAATGTGCCAGTCACATGAGCTTTTTCTTCAAACATTAGAACAGTAAAAAAGTGAAGAAACCCTGCTTATCCATAACCACATGTTACTCAAATACACCCTCTGCTGTCTACTGATATGTGTTTTGTTCATTCCCTTTTCAGGCAGAGCTCTAGCATAAAGCACATGCTAAAGAAATATATAAATAGCATGAATTTTATCATTATGTGCCTAAAAATATACCTGGCATTTGTCAGTGGCCTTTACATAAATTTATATAATTTAATCCAATGGAACTTCACGGAGATGGGCATTGTTATTCCATTTTATTGAGAAGGAAAGCAAGACTTCACTTAAAGACATTAAAAAGTCTCCTTAGATTCCAGCTACTATTAAATTTAAAATGTAGGATTTTAAATGAGCCTGTTCCATTCTACTAAGCTATTAAAACAATTACAGCAATGATGGGGATAAGAAAGGCAATGATGCTCTTAGGGAGACAGTGAGAAGGAGTGGTTATGAGCCTGACATCTGCTACAGATTTTCCAGAAACAAAACCTCAGCTATACCACTAATGGAGGACAAGCTTAAATAAATTACTTAATCTTCATATGCTCAGTTCCTCTTCTAACGTGGGGGAAATAATAGCATCTAGTTTATGGAGTTGTGGGGACTAGTTGAAGATACAGATTGATAAGTATATGGTAAACAGGTACGTAGTACCTGTATCCCGTATCAGTGTACGTGCTATTACCAACATCTCTACACTTTCACAGTTTTTTCCTTATTTCCAGGTCCATTTCATTTCAGATGTCACTATATCTCAAAGAGTTTTCTTAGACACCCCACTTTTACAACCGTGTGCTAGCCTTAGCATTGGGGTTTCTTCCTGCTCAGCATTCTAAGACTGTCTGGCCTATACTCTTCCTAAGAGATTCTCATGTGCTTCCTGGGATTCTGGCCTTTAAAGTGGTCTTTTTTCACTACTAGTACTTTGAGGATTGAGACTTTCTTTTGATTGATGTCTTCAAAATATGCTGAAGTCAGCTTAAATGAGCATCAATTCCAACACTCATGCAGCCTCAGATTGTACATGGTATTCCTATAGGACTTCACAGTCTTGATCCTTCCTTTCTGAAAGTAATAATGGCTGTTTCATATTTAAGGCTTTGCCACATTGGATTATCTCTGTAACAAAACAAGAGGGGAATGAAAACTGAAAAATCAATAGTCTGAGTAGTATTTGATACTCTTAATTGTAATTCAAGTGACTTTTTACTGATTTCTGACCTTTCATTAATGCCCATGTTAAAATTTAGTAGAGAGGAAGGTACTGCGTATCACTTTGTGCTTCTCCTGACTCTGCAGCCTAAATTTCCTCCACTTCTGTAGTTGGATTCTCCATATCATGCTCACATATATCAGTAGAATGATATTGTGCCTGTTGGGGATAACAAGCCTCACAGTTCCTTTATCACATATTTTTTTCCATTTACAAATTATTGCAATATGAACTTTAATCTTTTCAAGATTATTTCTAGATCTAACTGAAATAACCTAGATAAACTTTTTAAAAATTAAACCCATAATTCATCATGGCACCTTCTTATTATGCTTTGCTATTTGCTTTTTTCAGCCATAACATACTTCAGTGTTCCTTCAGCATAAATGTTCTCTATATAAACATACATTCAGAAGTAAACCAGTATGTATTTTTCTGGCTTCTAAATTGCTCTGATGCCTCTGCAAATTTAAGTCTTTCAAACAATCGCATAGAAAAGCTTGTTGCGCTGTCACTCTGTAACTCATATATTAAAATTAGTTAATTGCCTGATATTTCCTGCTGGAGCATTTTCTCTTTTTATGTCCAGGCCTCTTTTAATTCCAGGAAAGCTTTGTGGTAATTTCCCTACCAAGTAGAGCAGGAATGCCTCTCCTGAAATGGACTAAAGATCCAAAGAATACAGAATAATATACTACTTTAAACACAACCCCCCATTAGAAGCTCTGTAAGCACACCTTCCCTTCTAGTTTTTCTTCCTTTCTTTTTTTATATTTTTTTTTTTAGTTTTTTTTAGGTGGACACAATATCTTTATTTTTTATTTTTATGTGGTGCTGAGGATCGAACCTTTCCAGTGCCTCACGCATGCCAGGTGAGCGTGCTACCACTTGAGCCACATCCCCAACCAGAAATCAAGTTCTTTTTTTTGGTGGGGGGGCGGTGCTGGGGATTGAACCCAGGGCCTTGTGCATGTGAAGCAAGCACTCTACCAACTGAGCTATATCCCCAGCCCAGTTCCTCTTCCTTTCTAATAAAAGCTTCTCTAAAAGTGCTACATTGCTTCAATAATGTTAGAGCTCAGATTTGGTTCTAATCACAATCAATTAAGAGGTTTTCCGTATTTCTTTTCAAAGAAAATTTTTACCTTTGCATATAACTTATGGGGAAAAGCCAATATAGGTCTAATATTGCAAGCCCTCAGAAAGTGAATTTTCTATTAGGAATCACGATGAGGTTTATGATGAGTAAATATTACAAGAATTTTTCAGATTATAAACCATTGAAGTAAAAGCTCAGTGTCACATTTTGCATAGATTCTGGCTAGCAGTGGAGGACCTGAAGAAAAGGCCTATTCGAGAAGTGCCCTCGAGAGTTCAGGAAATATGGCAAGAATTTCTGGCTCCAGGAGCCCCCAGTGCCATCAATCTGGATTCCAAGAGTTATGACAAAACCACACAGAACGTGAAGGAACCTGGACGATACACATTCGAAGATGCTCAGGTTGGTACACAACAGGCCTCATGTCACAGAAGCTCTCCTGGACATGGACAGTGGTGAAACTTTCATTTTATTTTCATTCTTGTTGGCAGTTATTTTAAATATTTTCAATTTAGGTGGTTATATGCAAAATAACTGTCACTGATCTAGAAAAGAACAAATGTATTTTTAAAGTAACTATTTTTTTTAAATCCTGGGAATTTTTTTTTAAATTTGAATAGGTTTTTATAAGAAAATTTCATGAAGAAACATACTTGAAGTATTTGAAAAGTTTTACTTTATTTTCTTCCTTATTTGGTACCCAGTATTTCAGCAAACATTAATGGTGACCCCCACCTTGGTACCATACGTTTTTGTGTCTTCAATATGAAGATTTTGAGATTCTCACATGCCTAGATTATTCAGTATTTATGAATGGTCATTTCAAAATTTGCTTAACCTTCTGTCAAACAAATTTTGTCTTTGTTGAAAAAAATTAAATAAGAGATCAGGCATTTGTTAATTTTCCGTCTACAAAAAAGGAAATTGATTTTAACTTCTAAGATAAATTTTTGGTGTTCTCTTCTCTGAACCTTAATTAGAATTTCTACTTCCTCCAGAAAAGTATTGGTGCTTAGAAGGAAAACTGAAAAATAAGAACATGTATGCTTTGTAACTTCTTCTTTTGGGGGAGGGGGGCACTACTGGCATTGAACCTAGGGCTTTGCACATTCTGAATAAGTGCTTTACCATTGAGTCACACTCATGGCCCCTACTTCTTTTAAAATGAATATTAGCTCTGAAAATTTTCTTGTTTTTAATATTACTAACATAATGAACTGATAGTAAGATACACAAATGTTCTTCTTTATTTCTATTCTTGGTAGAAAATAACTTTCTTCTTGGCTCTAGTTTAAAGAAATGAACCAGTGTGTAGTAAAATAACACAAATTTTAACAACTAACTGAACACCCCCATCCCACATGTCTCAGCCATGGTCTCCTCTGTAAAAATAATTACATTTCACAGAGACACATGACAGAGAGCAGAATGAAAATTCTGGTCCTAATGATCACTTCCCTTGTGATTTATCTTTCTTTAGGTTCAAGATAAAATGTGGACATTTGTCTATAAAATGTGTAAAATGTTTGGAATGCCCTTCCTGAAGTCTTTTTTTTTTCTTCTTGAAGTCTTAAACAGAACATTTCTTTGTTATCTGTGTCATTGAAAAATATTCTTCCTTAATAGAATCCCCAATAAAATGAAAAGGAATATTCATCTATAGGAAACATTACTACCAGATCTTAAGAGTCTACTTTTTTTCCCAACTAAGCTCAGATATTTAACTCGTGTGTGTGTGTGTGTGTGTGTGTGTGTGTGTGTATAGCCAAATGTGTGTTATCCTGTTGTTGAGATGTAATACTAGAAGTTTCTGCTATTATGCGAGAAGACGTGATGTAATGGTTAACAATGAAGACTCTGGAGCTAAATTGCCTGGGTCCTGATCTGAACTCTGCTGGGTGACATCTTAGAAATATTGCACATCTCCACACTTCAGTTTCTTCATGTCTTATATGGACATAATATTGGTCACCAACCTCTTTCAGGCTTTTTGAGGATTAAATTAACTAACATAGGCCTGTGCTTGCTAGAAGATTCCCTGGCCTATGCTTATGTGTATTTGAGCATTTGTTGTGCATACCCCAAACTCTGCTAAGCATTTATCATTCCTTTAATCCTCATAACAAGACTATCTTATAAATTAGAGAATTAAGAATTGGAGAAATGAATAAATTGATCTTAAATTGAAGTTGTTTATAAGTGATTGATCTTAAGAAAGGCAGGATCTGAATCCCCAAATGCTTAACTTCAAAACCAGGAATTATTCTACTTTTAAATAAATTCCAATACACTTCCAAATTTACCATGTTCTGAAAGCTTGACCTTGGCTAGATCTTGAGGTTTAATCATGACAGTCATTTAGTGATTTCTGAATAACTTCAAATTATTACTGGTGTGTTAAATGAAGACCAAACGAGTCATTTTTTAAAATATGTATTTTCTTCAAAGAAAAGATTCAGACATCCAGGTGACTCTCAAATAGCTTATATATTTGACTGATATTTCTCTAGACTGGGAAGACTAAGGAGCATTTAATCTTTCTTGAATTACAACAGACCAGAGCAGAATCATCCAGGAATAGATCAAGTATGAATCAGATGAATACAATTTTTCTTTGTTTGACTTCTTTTTCTTCCAGCATTCATCACTAAAATAGAATGGGTACTGGGAGTGTAGCTTGGTGGTAGAGCACTTGCCTAGCATTTGAAAGGCCCTGCATTTGCTGCCTAGAACTGGAAAAAGAAAACCAAAATCGAACATTGCAGTTTTATTGCAGATGAGTGATCTGATATTTACCTAATCTTCCTATGCATGGGTGAGAAAAAAAGAGAATGAATTTGGAGACTTAGCAATTAGTATCACCAAAAAAAATTTTTTTTGGACTTGAGCTCTGACCCAAAGTAGGTATGGACGACAACTTTCCATGTAATTTGTACCAAGGAAATGATTCATCTGGACTGTCTGTATCCTCCCAGTAAATGTGGAGGCCAAAGGTATCTAGGATGATTACTCAGTCTTGACTTCACAACATCTGCTTCTGGCCTGGAGTAATTTTAAAAGATAGCAGACTTATTTATATTCTCAAATGTGCTAGGTATAAATCAACAATGTGATTCGAAGTTATTTCATTACTTCCCATTAACCATTAACCAGATTCCATCTTTAAAAAAGCATGACTTGGATATGATTTTCCTCCTCAGTAGCTCCCAAACCAATTAAAACATGTATCCATGAATCAAATAATGAATCGGAAGATATAAATGTCCTGTAAACATAGGTATTTTCATTAGCATTGTCATTACTATGATTAGCTGCCACTAAATTTGTTCTTTAACCACATTTTATGTTCTTATCGTAATATTTCACTTTTCTTGAAAAATAATAAAAAAAGCACCTCAACCATTTTTTTCTTTTTAGGAGCATATTTACAAACTGATGAAAAGTGATTCATATCCACGTTTTATAAGATCCAGTGCCTATCAGGAACTTCTACAGGCAAAGAAAAAGGTATTGGTTCTTTCTTGAGCTAGTTCTCAGTTATAATTATTTGGACTAATTGCCTCTGCTTGGCCCAGGGTATCAAACTAATGGTAAGTGAACATACTTCAAGACCCTCCCCTAATCCTTTCATTTTATAAGGGCCATTTAAGTTGTTTTTGTTTTTGTTGGTTGGTTGCTTATTGTATTATTTTTTGTTTGTTTCTGCAGATGTTCTTGCTTTATAAAATATATGAGAAACTGTTTTCATGTTTCATGTTAATCTTCTACATGCCTAGTTTAAGGAAATCAAATATTATAATAAATAAAGGAACAGGGTCAAAAATTTGAAAAGGGCTTTATTTGGAAAGCTTGAATGCATGTTCACAACTAAAAATAGACCTATTTTTTTCAATGATAGCTGCCAAAATGTAGTTATGTTTTCATTGTCTCTTGGCATTTATTCCAAATTACTAAGTATCCCTGTGATAAATTTTACACATTTTAAGATGGTAGCCAAGCACATATGGAGAGAGACCTCATTATTCAATTAATGCTTCTAATCAAAGTCTTACTGTTCATAAGTCCTAATGTGATCAATATAAAAGAGTATACAACATAAACATAAACATTATTCATTGCTTTTTAATGTTAAAATAATCCATAACTTATTGAACTTCTGAGATTAAATTATACTTTTGTGTATTTCATGCATTTAGTCTAATGAGATTTTTTTAAAGTGCGTTGTTTTGCATCTGGAAATAGATATTCTGTGTGCCCTGTCCAAATACAGCAGACATTAACCACATGGAGTTGTTTAAATTTTAATTTTAATTAAATAAAATTCCATAAAATTCTAGCCAAATATCAAGTGTTCAATAACCAAAGCTAAAGGTTTTATCAGGCAGTGTTGAATAAAGTTTTCATCCTTATGGAAAGGTCTATTCTACAGCAATGCTTTACAGATTTAATAATGTTATCTACAAAAATTTAGCCTTGACAGAAAATTATGAGAAAATTCCAAATATATAACATGAAATTTTTGAATACTTAAGCTTTGCAAATGTCTGCATAAAAGCTTCACATATTTGCTTAATTTGATTTTACTTGGAATCATACCATTTTGTTTGCATAAGAGCTTTTGGTGTTTAAAATAAAAGCACTAATGAAAACAGTGCCCAGATCCTGTGGCCAAAGGCCTCCTTTGGCAACTCTCCTACCTTCGGGGGCCTGTGATTCAGAATATGGACTTAACATTGCATCATTTCATCATTCTGTCTTTTTCTGCTCTGTTTTTCTTGCTGCTTTTTTTTTTTAATGTTCCCTTACTTCCCTTCACCCTACCCCAACCCACACATATAAGTCTGGAAACTCAATGGATCGCAGAACATCTTTTGAGAAATTTGCACAGAATGTGGTAAGTTTTATTTTTTGAGGAATTACAAATCATTAAGTCCAATGAAATTTTTGCAGCTTTCCTATTTCTAGAGCCATTACCAACCATGCATTTTAAGATGTAAAAGCAAAAGTATTGCCTTTATTCAAATACAGAAATTCATGCTTATCTTTCTGTCCCAGCCCTTTGTAGAGTAGATAAAGATGTCACGCATGAACTACAATTTGTGTCAGACTAAGATTTGGAAAGAAGTGTGCATTATGATATATAAAATGAAGGAACTAAGAATTTTTTTTTATATTTTTGTTCCATGTATCCTTTTCCTTATTAAAGATAATGCATGCATTTCTACATTCTTACCTTAGCTCTTCCTTAGGCTTAAAATATTAAGGACAAGAAGTGTTGCTGGGCACAGTGGCTCACACGCCTGTAATCCTAATGACTTGGGAGGCTGAAGCAGAAGAAACGCAAACTGGAGAATAGCCTCAGCAACTTAATGAGGCCCTGAGCAACTTAATGAAACCCTGTCTGAAAATAAAAAAATAAAAAAGGTGGTTAAGTGTTCCCTGGGTTAAATCCCCAGTAATACCCCCCAACCCCCGCAAAAAGAACAAATGTTCTGTGCTTTCTACCTCTGCGGGGAGAAAAAGATCTTATATGCATTTTAAAGTCAAAGACTTGACACGANGTAGTATATAGAAATGTGACCAATGGTTTTTTTTTTTCAACTTGCATCTGCAACATTTCTAAACTTGTTAGTTCTAGGAAAGATGGGAGGGGAGGTAATGGGTGTGTGTGGGAGGGTGCTTCTTGGGATTTTCCACATAGAAGATCATTTCATCTGTCAACTGGGACAGTTTTGTTTCTTCTTTTCCAATTCTGTGTGCCTTATTTCTTTTTCTTAACTGATTGCACTGGCTGGGTATTCTATGTGTGTCAAATAGGAATGGAGATAACAGAAATCTGTCTTGTTCCCATTCATAAGAAGGACCCATTCAAACATTCCTTATTACTCTGATGTTCCTGTCACCTTTTCAATAATGTTCTTTATTAGGATCATTAAAGCCATTCTTTTCCTATTTTCTCAAGAGTTTCCTTTTTTTTTTTTTTTTTTGGCAGGGGGAGCTTATATTATTTTTAAAACACTGTCAAAGACTAACGATTGTTTCTAGTTTCTGGTCAAATTATTTTTAACTTGCTTTTTATTAAATCTAGCATAAAACTTCCTTAATGACCACCAAGATTATAACTAGGAGGCACCTTTTTCATCTAATATAACCAACCCCCATGAATAATACAGATGCCAAATTTAGCTCAGTGATAGAGCTTTTGCTTAACATGTGTGAGGCCCTGTATTTTATTCTCAGCTGGAAAAAAATTGTTTTTAAAGACAACCTGTATATTCTTATTTTCATTTCCAATGATATCAGTTTCTACCAAAATGAAGTAGAGACAAACCTTAGAGTGTTTGAAAAGGTCATTTCTTAGATTGTATATATACTAATGAAGTTTCAGCACGGCAAGCCCTTCAGGGGGCTAGTCAGATTCTTGATCTACATAAACACCCATCATAATGAGCTTTTCTGCTTCATGTAAACATCCATCATAGTACACAAACATATTGGGAACCCTGAGAGGGAAAGTTTTGATTTCCCCTCTATGCCCCTGTGAATTTACCTTAAGAATGATTTTGTACATATTCTTTTCCAGTGACTTGCTGTGGATTTTAATGCTTGGGATTATAGTTATGTTAAAATATACACAAGCTACATCAAAAAATTCCTAGAGCACCTTAAGTAAAAATAATTTATAAATCAGTCATTGGATTTGCCCTCCAGATATTACCAGCAATACTGAAAGTGAGTCTACTGAGGGATGAAGTATTTTTTCCTCTTTCTTCTTGTATAGACTTGAAACCCATTGCATCTATCATTTTGTTGTTGACAGATATGGCTATCCATCTTATTTTATTGAAACTGATTGTGGTGATAACTTGCCTGAGAAAACAATTTTAGTTTCCTTGCAGCACGATGTAAATTGATTGATGTGAAATGTATCAGACCAGGTAGCCTAATTTAGTTCAGATGGTATATTTTCCCCAATAGCATCATTAGTTTTTAAATTGTCACTTACATTTTATAAGCTGTGAATCGTATAGTGGTTTTTGGTCATGGAGACCCAGTGCGTCCCTGAGGGTTCCTAAGGAATGCCAGTGGTATATCAGGCAGACAGCCCCTAGTGGGGAAGGTCACCTTTGATGCTACATATGCCAGAGGCAGAAGCTTAAATAGCATTTCCCAAAGTATTCTTTAATGAATATGAAGCCCCGAGTTTATGGTAGTAGCCATGAGACCTCGGCGACAGACCATCCTGATTATTTATATATAGCCCAGTGGCCAATGTATTCAGGCACTAGTGGATTCTTTAATCAAACAGAAAACAGGCTGAGCACTGTGGTGCATGCCTGTGATCACAGAGACTTGGGACGCTCAGGCAGGAGAATGGCAAATTCAAAGCCAGCCTGAGTAACTTAGTAAGACCCTATCTCAAAATAAAAAATAAAAAGAGCTGGGAATGTAGGTCAGTGGTAGAGCAGTGCTGGGTTCGATCCCTAGCACCAACAAAAAATGAATAAATAAAGCATAGCACAGAGAAAAAAAAATATATATAGACAAGACATAGTCCTGCTCTTAGGAAGCATATGCTCATAAGAGGACAAACGTGAACTTAGGATATTACTTTGGGGATGCTACTAGCTAGTACACCTAAGTTGGTTTTGTATTGTTACGAAAGTTAGCTGTCCAAGAAATAGAACTAGCTTCCCAGTAGCTTCTAAATCATGATGATTTATCTTAAAGAAACCCAGATTAGTTAGAGATAAGCAGAGATAAGGCCTGAGCAAGAGATCTGCCCACAAACTAGGCGGGAAGCTAACCCTATAGGAAAGAGATAACATAAAAGTGATACCAGAAAGGTCTGAGAACCCAACAATTCACACAGGAGTTCTGTGGAGATTTTAAGTCTGAAGAGCAGAGCACAGAAGAAGGTAATCAAGGATACAGGCTGAGTTCTGCATTTACACATGGACCATCTTCATATGTGCAGTAAATGAGAATGGAAGGCAGGGATAGGAGGACAAGTTTTCAGGATCAACAGCTGCTGCTAGAGAATACATATTAGATGATAAGGACAAAAATCTGGGTGGTGAAATAGGAAGAGGTGAAAGAGGAAGACTTGGAGCACCCAGAAAATTACTAGAACATTATTAAGTCAGGTTTATTGGAAGAAAACAGGAAAATAAACTTAAAACTGTCTCAGAGATCTTAGGAGTTATATTATACAACAGTTAGCACAATATTTTGCATTATCCCTTTGATTTGATTTTATTTTCATTGAATTATTACTCAAATATAATCTTAACCCCATATTAATATATTAATGTACAAAATTATAACTGCATAAAGTAAAAAGATAAGGGGGTATTTTGTATGCTTATTTGATAGCATAAGCACTACAACTTTGGCAAAGTACTTTGCATATAGTAAACTCTCAATATAAATCTCACCTTGGTAAATTAAATGTCACTGAACACAATTGAAACAAGTCAGAATTTTATCAATGGTCTAAGAGCAATCCATTCACAAATTCTTTTTATAAACTTGTTTTATGTAGCCAGAAAAAATATCAATGGAACTTAAGTAGATAAAAATTGGGCTTATTAGGATGTCAAATTTAATTCCCACTAAAAGTAAAATCATATAGTAATTATTTCTAATTATGACTCACTTACTAGGCAGCTCTATATCATCACCAGGCCATCTATTTCTCATTTTCTCTTTCTCATTCTAAAGTCACATGTAATATCTTATATGTTCATCATCACTCCTTTTTGAAACATTTTTCAGAAAAGAAAGTCAATTTTAAACTGATGACAAGATGTGGATGCCATTTTCACTGTTCCATAATCTGTGCTAGTACTCAAAGCAGGTAACATTAAAACAGCCAATTGACAATAGCTAGGAAAAAAGTCATCTTTCTCTAAATAACATAGTCTATAAGCATGGGTATATTATATGTGTATCTACAGATACCCTGCTACCTTTTATATGCCATTGGAAGATACTATACAGTGAACTCAGATTAAGCCAAATTCCATGTACCCTGCACTGTGCTTTGTATTTTGATGGCTGTTATTATTTTTCAGGATCAGGACTTAAGGGTAATAAGAGAAAACACTGAACAATCCCAATGTAATAATTATACTTAATTTTTGACCAGCAGAGACCAATATTAAAGTAGAGTATGACAGTTATCAGATTTTTAAAACACAGTCTCTAAACTGCTATATATTTTTGGAGAAAAAAAATGTTCAACTGTTACTTGTTTTACCTCTTCAAGTTATGCAGATTTTGCTTTGCTCCCTGACGCCAACTCCTGCCCCTATAATAGGGATTGAACACCTGGCCTTGCACCTGCTAAGCAAGCACTCTGCCACCAAGCTACATCCTCAGCATTTCGCTTTGTTAATAAAGATCTTTTTATTCCAGTCTATTCTATCAGCAATTTAAAAATTACCTAGTAAACATGGCTCAGTTACTATAAGGGCAAATAACAATCACCCATTATCAAGAGTGTTCACTTGAAATATACATATTAATATCTAGCAAGAGCATGTTATAAACTCCAGAAGGAAAAGATTATTGGGGATTCTTTCACTTTTCTAATTTTAAAACTTAAACGTACTTTTGAGGAGATATTAACAATACTAGTATTTTTGGAGTTTCAGAATTGAAAAGGAACTTAGAGGCTCTATTCCCCCAGGCTCAATTGCATTAATCTTTTCTGTAGGCTCAATGCCAAGAGGGCATCCAACATCTGCTGGCTCCTAACTTCCAGAGATATGACACCCGTAGACAGCAGAGAAATCCATTCTTTTAGAAATGCCTTCTTTATTTTCAGCAGTCTACTTTTCTGTAACTTCCAAGTATTGATCCTAATCCCACCTCCTGGAGCCATGCAGAATCAGGCACACCATTCTTTGAGATGACAGCTGGCGAACTATTTGAAAGTGTGATTTTCATTAGTTCCCACCAAGTTTTCTTTGTTTCTTTTTGTTAAAAATCTCTAGTTCACTGTTTTTTAAAGTGTGTTTCAACTATCTATACCTCTAAATCATCAGGGGTTTGGAAAATGCAGATTCTGTATCCTCATAACAAATAAACTGAATTAGAATCATTCTCTTTCTTTCATTTTCTCTCCCTCTCCCCCTGCCTCCCTCCACCCCTGCATTGGTTATAAGCATCTCAGAAGAATATGTGTTTAAGGGACATGACCTACGTAGAAGTATGCCACTGTGCTCTCTCCTGGACCCCACCTATCAGAAAGTCCAATGAAGTCATTTTCTGGTGGAATCCAAATATCTCATTTTTAATCAACTCTCAGTGATGTTGATGTTGCTAGTTTTAAGACCACACTTTGATAGCTCTCTCAATGTCACAACTGAAAGACTGTGCTAGTTATGGCCACACAATCCTGCAACTTCTAGTTGAATCGTATGGTGCTAAGAGTCAGCTATGGCTGAGGATGTAGCTTAGTAGTATAGCACTTGCCTGTCATATGTAAGGTCCTGAGTTTGATCCCAGCACCACTACAGAGAAAGGAAGGAAGGAAGGAAGGAAGGANGTGCATGTTCATGACAGATAAAGATCTAATACAGTTTAAAGTAGAAAAAAAAATTTTGCAAATAAATAATCACCAGAGCAAAATACCACTAGAAAGATTATCAAAGGACTTAGGCAATTTTAACAGTAGACCCACAAATAGTAAGTACATGAGAAAACAAAAAGAAAGCCTATTATTATTAATAGACAAGTTTCACTCAGAAACTAACATTAAAAATATTCCTGCAGCTAGGTTAATTTTCTTTGAAAATAAAAATTAGCATTAAAAAGGAGAAAAGAAAATAGGTGATCTCACACCCTGTTCCTGGAAGTATGAATTGCTGTCACATTTCTGGAATAGAATTTGACAGAATATGCTAAAAGTCTCAAAAATCTCTCTCTTCAAGTCAATAATACAACTTCTTGTAATTTAATCCTAAGAAAACCCAGATGCTCCCCAACATACAAGAATGTTCATTGCATCACAGAATTACCAAATATAGAACACACTCTGAATGTGCAATAATTGTGAATTTCTTAAATACATCAAGGCATAACTACTAGTGGAATACTATATAGATATTAAACATCAGATTTCAGAGCAGTGGCTTTCATTTTTTTTAATGCCACCCATATTTGATTCACTTGACCAATATATTTGTGTTTGTGTGTGCACTTGTATTATATAAAACATATACATATATATGTATAAAATCATGTATATATGTATATATAGCACTTATGTATGTTTATATGTGTCTAGAACTAAAAGAAACTTTCACAAGCAATGCATTAATGCATTCCCTTAGGTGCAATGCACCCTGATACTTTCCAATCCATTCTATAATATTTAATTTTTTAGTAATTGTTGGTTGCATCTCTCTAAATACATTTCCTCATTTCCTAATACATTGAGTTTGAAAAATAATACTAATATGTAACATGAGTAATTGATTAAAATTTAATTATTTACATATACATGTTATTCATAATATTATTGGCAGTATAATTTCAATTTGGCTAAAAAAACCCTTAAGAACATGCATTTTTGTATAAGAAGATAAAAATATATAAATAATTCTATTTCAATAATATTTATTATTTGTATTTTTTTCTTATCTTTTTCTCATTTTCTATAAAGGACAAACATACTTTTATTTTATTTTATTTCTATTTTTTGGTTCTGAGGGTTGAACCGAGGAGTGCTCTACCACTGAGATACATCTCCAGCTCCCTTTTTATTTTCTTTTTGGTGACATGGTCTTGCTAAATTGCTGAGGCCATTCTGGAACTTGAGATCCTCCTGCCTCAGCTTCCAGAGTCACTAGGATTCCAGGTGTGCACCACCATACCTGTCCGTGGGAAATACTTTTAATTAGGGAAATCGAAGTGTTTGGCTTTGCTTGTTCTTTTCCAGATCACATAGGAAGCTATGTATATTAATAAGCTATTTAATTTTAGCATGCAATACTAGATTTTTTTCAGTATTTAACATTAAGTATACAAGTTGCAAAACTAGCTATAGAATCTTTTCTTTTTGCCTTTTTGTTAAATCTCAAAAATTTGAGCTTATCACTAACATTGTAGGCCCTAATACATTCTCAATAGTTTTGCTAAAATTATTACTGTGTTACAATAAACTCACTTGTAAGTTCACCTAGAAGATTCAGTTTCATTTAAATTAGTGAAGAACTTTCCAAATACCTAGCCTAAATTCAATTCTGTCTTACCATCTTCCCAGTTGAAAACACCCAGATTTTGTTAGTCAATTGGTTAACACATTGATGTGACCAATGTCCCCCCTTCCTCACCCTACCATGTATCTCTTCCCCCAAGGTCAAAGTTACTTATCCTGAGACATATGAGTCTCATTACCCTTGTTTCTAATGATTTATTCTTGAAATAAAATTTCCAATCAAGGAGTTCAACTCATGCAAACAATTAAGTACTTATCTGGGAATGGGAACTTCTATAATATTAATGTTGTTTAACAGCTATCAATTGCTTCAGCCGGCCAGAGGACTTACAAAACAATACAAAACCATGTAAATGCACTAGTGCAGATTCTTGGGCAAAAAGAATTCAGAAAAAGCAACTTTAGAACTTAGGGGTCAGTTTGAAGTCTTCAGTGAAGACATGGGTAAGAAAGTTTCTTTTCAAGAGTGGAATATGATATGTCAAGAAATTTGTAATGTTTTGAACAACCCACAATAAAAAATAAAAAATAAAAAATAAAATGGGTTTAAAAAAAAAAAAAGAGTGAGTAGAATCTGAACAGGTATGTGCACAGGAAGGAGACCTTAGTTGAGAGAGCAGCAGGTGCCAAGGTCAACAAGAACCATTTTGTGGAGTGTCAGTAGGCAGTTTAGAAGGCCAGAGAACCCAGGTGATGAAAAATACTCTTGTAGACTTTAGAATTATTCAACATGAGAGCTAAAGAACAGAGTACATTCTTTAGTTCAGTCTTTTATGTATATTTGCTGTTTCTGGTCCAGTAGCATCTCATTACCATTAGCTCTTTTATTCCATGGCTGTAGGGCTGGGCATCTGATCAGACCACTGAATCACATTAATAGCAGAAAGGCATTGACAAGAGTTTCCCTTTCTTCCTTCCTTCCTTCCTTCCTTCCTTCCTTCCTTCCTTCCTTCCTTCCTTCCTTCCTCCTTCCTTCCTTCCTTTCTTTCTTTTTTAAATTCAAATTAGCAAAAGTAGATTTATTGAACAAGATCAGGAATTGCTTATCATAATCAAGAGCATTTTGATGAGGGAGAATTATGATAACAGGCATTGAGCATTAATTGTTAAATTTTTAGCTACATCTTGTGCAGCACTGTGCAGTCTGCAAGCCAAACTCTCTATTGAATGTACTGTGCCCAAACCAGTTCCAGCTCTGCCAAGTGAAGTGCCATACCAAGCTCTTTTCACTGATTACATTATTTCAAAATAAGGAAAGTCAAATTAAAATGCGGTTGGTATGTTTGATAATTTTGAGTTTCAATTACACAAGATTTTGGACCTCTATTTAAGGAAAGTTGACATCAGGTTGGGCTTCTAATATTTTAACGTTGTCTCCCCACCATGTTCGGTTATCAATTCAGGTTGCGTTGACACAAAATAATGCTTCAGAGGTATTAAATACATTACTGACATTATATCCTTGGTTGGTATAATTTCATTTACATTCTCTTTTTAAAGTCAATATTTGTTTTTGACTTTTCTTATAGGTTACTATTTCCCCTGTAATCTATTTCTTATAAACTCTGATAGGAAGGATTTAAATAGTCATTCATGTCGTTAAAAATAGATACTGTTCACATAGAATTAATTAATTATTGTAAGTAATTTGGTTTAAAATGCTATTGGTAAGGTTTTTGTTCGTGTTAGCCCTTTTAGTTTCTAGAATTAAAATATTGGAATTAAGCTATAAAATTCTCAGGTTCTTCAACTTGGAAAAATTGGCAGGGTATATATCCATACAGCTTGCAAGGAAGTGCCCTGAAAATGACTGTTCCACAAGGGCTGACCTGCAGATTTGGGACCAGTACATGCCTAGAAGAAAGGATCAGTGTTTTTATTTTAGAACTTTATAGTAGAGAGAGCAATGGATAACACACATATAACAATAGTTCTTTATGCCCTAGAATACGACTGAGGTATTTTTCCTTTCCATACATGAACTGGGCATGATATGCAGATGGTTTACAAATAGATCCAGGTGATTTACATCTTCAAAATTGACAACCTACTGGATAGCCATGTTATTTGCTTTGATCCCAGTGGGTCACCTAAGTTCCTTTTATTATTGGTTATACCCAAGTTTGCTTTTTAATTGTCTCAATACACAAAACCTATATCCTTACTGCTTAGTTAGTTAGTTATGTTTTTGTTTTGGTTTGGTTTGGATTTTTTGGACTCTATTAAAATGTATGCACATGTTTTTCCATTTGTACTCATTGTTATTTTATTATCACAAACTCCCAGGTGTATTACTATAGGCCTGTACTTCTGTATGGGCTTCTGTGAAAAAGTTAATTTTAAATATTTTTTAGGATAAGAGCTGGTCAACCAAACTTTTACCACGCCTCATTTCTAATGAAGTACATACGAGGGCAAGTACTAGTAGTTTTTATGACTTGTGGATATTTAAGGAAAAAAACAAAACTGAAAAATATAGAAAGAGAACTCTATTTCTTTTTATTAAAAAAAAACTGTCAAAAAGTGACAGTTGCTTCCATAGTCCAAATATAAAACAAAACAAAATCGAGTTTCAAAGGAATTCCTATTTTAATGTGACCATTTCCCAGTGAATCAAACCACATCAACAAATAGTTTTAAAATAAGTAGTTTTACATTAGCATCTTTCCCCCAGTCTTCTACTGCATAGAAATTCACTCTTTTGCTCCAAACATATGTACTCCCCTTCATCTCACAGGCGGCTCAGAGAAAACAAGCCCTTTTTAAATGTAAATTATTCAGGTATGGGAATGTAGCTCAGTGGTAGAGCACTTGTCCAGCATGTGCAAGCCCTGGGTTCAATCTCCAGTTACACACACACACACACACACACACACACACAATGTAAATTATCAGCCTCAGAATAAATATGTATACACACATATACATTTATATTACAAGCACAGCAATGACAGTAGACAGTAGCAAATATAGGAATTAGCATTTAAGTATGGAAAAGTGCTTTTTAATTTCAACATTTTTTAATTGATTTATTGCCCAGGTTTGGGGCAGGAAAACAGTATAAGTTTAGTTTTCCATTCATTAGAAATTTTCTGCCCTTCTCAGAGTCAGAACAGTGACTTGGGTCTGGGTGTCCTACAAATAATAGTTGTAGACATAATCATAATAAGGTAATGGCCAACATAAACTGAGTATGTAGAATGTTCTAATAATAGTTTCCAGTAAAATCAGTCTTCAGAATAAGATTCTAAAATAGGTACTATTATTATTTTAATTTTATGGATAAGGAAATAAGCATAAAAATGAAAGCAGTATCTTAGCCCCCTTGAGCAGCTATAATAAAATACCATAGATTGAATGGCTTATAAACAACAGAAACTTACTTTGCACCATTCTGAGGGATGGAAGTCTTAAGATTTTGGGGTGCCAGCAGAGTTAGTGTCTGGTTGAGTGACTTGTTCATGAGTGACAAGTTCTCTATGTGTCTTCTCATGGGAGCAGGGTCAAACTAGTTCACTTGGGCCTCTCTTATACGACTATAACAAGGCAAGGTATACACCAATTACTTTTTCTTTTTTTTTTTTTTTAAATCAAATTAAATCAAGATTGTATTGTGTACACAAAAGCTGGCCAGGACTGTCTCTTACAAGATTCCCTGCTAGAGATCATCCCCCTGATCTTCAGGAAAACATTTTTACAGCACAAAAAGTTACAAAGGAGGTGGGTG
Organism: Marmota marmota marmota; assembly: GCF_001458135.2. Classification (NCBI taxonomy): domain Eukaryota; kingdom Metazoa; phylum Chordata; class Mammalia; order Rodentia; family Sciuridae; genus Marmota; species Marmota marmota. Next base: position 15,715,294 of record NW_026000016.1, on the reverse strand, counting down.
TCTAAGGTACTTACAGCTAACAGGATTTTGACAATCATAATACAAAGGCAAATAGCAGGTTAAGGATCTATGTGGCTAACATTTCAAGGTGGAAAATAAATTCAGCTCCAGACCTTAAAATTTATAAATTGCCACTGAGATTTAGAGAGAATTGTTATTTGGTCAGCAGGAGCCAGAATTTATGAGGCACCAGTAAGGTTTTAGAGAGGGTTGTTATCTGGTAAGGGATAGCCAGGCATAGGTGAATTCAAAACACAGGTAGAAATTACAAGCAAGTTTAAAACATCAAAATATTGTCAGGCCATAGAGAAGTTTTAGTTTTCTTACACAAAACAGAAATAAACTTTTTACCTCTAAAAGCTCTAAGAGAAGATTTTATTTATTTTTGTATTTTCTTATATCTAATGGCTTCTGTCATTCCTTTGTTTTTGACCATAAATGCTTCTCTTCTGTGTTTATGGGTCTTCCAAAACAAAAAAATATAGATAAGCCCTTCTCATAGGGAAGATTTTTCAAACAAAAACTTTACTTTCTAGCAAGTAACTACCCTTTAACCCACAGGGTCTGACAACCATATTATGGGATATGAAAGACGCTCCAATATGCTTGTTCTTCCAACCATTGTTTGCAAAGATTGACAAAAGTCAATTCATTGCACAGAATGAGTGAGGTGAGTCTCTGCTCTGCAGTCCAGAACAGGATGTAAAAAAGCCCCCAAAGTGAATTTAAGACAGGGCTTTACATGACATAGCTGACAAAATCCTCTGTTTGTATATAAAGTATGTTCACATCAATTCCTGTCTTCATATATGTACTTTTAGATAGAAAGTATATCAGAAAATGCCTTCCAGCTGCAAAGCATCCAATTAGTCCATCCCTTCAGAAGCTACACACTTAAAATTCAAACTGGTCCCATTTCCTGGCTCTCAGGGTTCTCAGCATTCTCCCTGTGGTTTGTTTTCAGATTCTGCATAGCACAGACACCTGGGCTCCGGATCCAGGACAGAAGCCTACAAAATCTACTTTTTCTTTTTTCATATTTCTTCCCATAAAGTGACTATAGCATAGCCTAGTGCAAAATACCTTCACTAAACCTTGGCAATTTCTACTGTCTTGCTGAAATCTAAGTTTTGAACACTTCTTCCCAATCAAGAGAAAATTTTGCTTAGTTTTCATTGGTGCTGTTCATGTCAGCAAAAGGGCCCTTATCAGTACCTATAAGGTATATAAAGAAAGTGTTTTGATTATGAATTATGGAATTACTTATCATATCTTTATGGTTATAGAATTATTAGTCATTTCCGTACCATCATATTCTATGCACAAAGTGTAGCTAAAGTTTGAATATGTTAAATTCTAACTTCTTAAGATGATGGTTATAAGAGGTGGGATTTTGGGGGGAGCTAAGCCTTCATGAATAGGACTAATACCCTTATTAAAAGAGGCACCAGGGAACACACTTATCCCTTCCACCAGGTGAGAACACAATGAGATTGCACCAGCTAGACACTAGAAGAAAACAGAAATATGCAGGAATCTTAGTCTTAGACTTCTAGCTTCCAGAACTGAAAAATAAATTTCCAGTTTTTATAAGCCACCCAGTCTTTGGGTTTTTGTTACAGCAGCTTGAAGAAACTAAGAAAATGGACCTGAGTCATGATCTCTTTCTCCTCATCACTTACCCCTTTACCAAAACATGAGCCACATTAGGTGGCAAATCAAGACTCTTCTAATTATAATTTATTACCAAAATACTATATTCCTCAAAAACTCTTCTTAATTTTTCCTTATTGCTCTATCCTTTGGGAAGCAAAAGAATCAATTAAATAAATTAACTGCCTCTTTTTATATTAGAATGTATAGAATTAAAAATGAGCTGGGCATGGTAGTGTATGTCTGAGCTACTCCAGAAGCAGAGGCAGGAAGATTGCAAGTTCCAGGTGATCCTGGGCAACATAGAAACTTAAAATAAAAACTAAAAGGGACTGTGGATGCAGCTCAGTGGTAGAGCACCCCAGGATTCAATCCTCAGTAAAACACACACACACACACAGACACACACACACACACACACACACACACACATTGGAGATGAAATAGGAACCACCAATCAACAACCTATATTCTGATAAAAAATGTACTCAATGTATCAGAACATTATGTGGAACCAGAATTATATCATTTTTCTGGGGTTAGCATGAGAGGAAGTCAGGCAGGAAAGGACAGAAAGGTAGTAATTGTTTGAAACAGGGGATAGACCTCTGTCTCTAGATGTACAATTAGCATTTTTTACCTCCATTAACTATAGAAAGTTGGGGATAAACTCAATCTTGAGTTTCCACCAGTCACATTCTCAATGTGCATTTTATTTAATTAAATAATCCCCCTTTATTTTTCAATATTTATAAATTCAACTATTTCACAGAATGCATTTGCATTATTATCCTTCAGAGCAGCTTACTAAGATTTATTTCTAACCAGTTGGGAACCTAGGTATTGCCTCATTGCTAAGCCTCGATGGAATGTTTATGGACATGTTTTATGATTTGCTAATCTGTGCTGTGAAACCATCAGTCTGTTTGCAGTGGGAAGGAGGTGGATGAGGGTAGGGGGAGGGAAAATCATTTTGTTTGATGTGTTGGTGGCAGAAGGGAGGGGAGGAAGGCTCATCGTGATGTTTGAACTAAAATGTACTTAAAAGATTCAGTTTTGAGGGCTAGGAATGTAACTCAGTGGTAAAGCACATGCTTAGCATGTGTGAGGCCCTGGGTTCGATCCCAGCCCTACAAGTAAAAAGGGTTCAGTTTTGACCCTTGCCAAAAAAAAAAAAAAAATCCACAATAAATGGATACTACTAGTAAGCAGGTTTTCAGTGATCATACTTTATTTTCTTTCTTTTTTTTGTTTTGTTTTGTTTTATATTTTTTTCCTCAGGGGAAGTCTCTCACATCCAAGAGGTTAACAAGCCTTGTTCAGTCTTACTAAATGGATCATCTTGTAGCATGGAAGCAGACGGGAATCATTGCACATACTTTGTAGCTTGTCATTGTTACCTGGATCAGAGGACATTAGACCAAGATGTTGCATGAATGAAGGACCTGAATTGTTCTATTTTGTGTGCACATTAAGGCATTTGCTATCTCCAAGGGACCCTATGCCATCTCGATGCCTCCATTTCAAACTGTTGTCTGCTTTCTTCCTCCTTCTATTCTACTAAGCTGGATCTGTGTCTTTTCCTTTTTAGCAAGTTTAAGTAAAGTAAAACTATTTTTTCCCTTTCTCTTAAAGCTTCTGCTAGACACACAGTTCACTAAAAATTCAGTCATTCACAAACTGGAAGAATTGTAAAAGAAAAAAAATAACATATATCAATAAGTATACATATGGCTTCACAATTATTAAACAATAAATTAGCACAGAAAGTTTCATGCCACTGATGTATTCAAGTCTGAAACAAGCTCATGTCTTTGTCTGATGTCTGTACATTCTCAGTTAATGTTTCTTGCATTTATTTTTATACCATATTTAAATAAGAAACACCTTTTACTCCAAATGTATCAAAGTTGAACCCTTCTCTGTAAATTTGTGTATGTTTATATTGTTGTTTTATCTTTCATTAAAAGATGCAGAATCTCCTTGCTTTCGCAACTTTTCTCTTCCCTACAACAGTAGAAGAAAAGGATGAGAATGCATTCATAGCCATAGATTTTCAATTTGGACTATCAATTTAGGCTAAATTTCAGAGTTTCAAGAACAACTTGGATGGTTACAGCACCCAAGAGCAGATTAAAAGTCCTTCACCTCCAGGCCAGCCCAAACCAAGTAGATTGTTTTTCTCCCATTGAAAAGCAACACAAATTGGTCTTCCACATTTTCAGAACTATTTAAAGATGACTTTCTGCCTTGCTATGAATATACATTTCTATGTTTTACTAATTAATGTTTCTGTTAAAGTTAGGCTTGAGTGTGACTTCTCAAACAGGAACTGGTTTTTTAAGCACAATTCTAAAAATACCTATGGTCAGTGTTTTTCTTTATTCTTTTCTTTTTTTTTAATTTTTTTTAGTTGTAGATGGACACAATACCTTTTATTTATTTATTTATTTATTTATTTTAATGTGGTGCTGAGGCGTAAACCCAGAGCCTCTCATGTGCTAGGCAATTGCCCTACCACTGAGCTATGGCCCAGCCCATGGTCAGTGTTTCTTAACTTTCTGACCTTACATATTCTTTTGAGAATAAGATATAATTATTAACATGTAGTGGGTGCCTGTCACTATATTATGGACTTTACATAAATCCTCACATTTTATTCTCACAGAAGTCCCTTAAGATTACTTTTGCAGTCTTGAGAATATTGAAAAAGAGACAGGTCACAAGTATTGTTTGAAGTCACACAGCCAAGTGGTTGGGTAGAGATTAAAGTGAAGGAAAAATAATCTTTTCCTTCTACCCTTTCTAGGTTCTCAGCTGGGACTCTGTAATAAAAGACAGATTAACAAGAGAAAAGCATCCAACTTTACTTAATAGAAGATTTACATGATGGGAGACCTCATAAGGAAATGAGGACCTGAAGAAAATGGTTGAACTTGAGTGGTTTTATACTAGATTTGATAAAAAATGAAGAGTCATGGAAAAATGGGATAATGGGATGTGACCTAAGGGTGATGGGGGGAGGGGGAACCCAGAATTCAAGACTTGATTGTTCAGATTCCTCTCAGCATTCTTTCATATTCATAGATAAGGATGTTCCTGTCCTTTGGATTAATGGAGGGCATAAGGATCTTATGACCTGACTCTGGAAAAGGTCAGAGTCTTTCCCATACCTGCTATTTCTAAAATCCTTCAGAATAAAATGCTCAATATGTCACATGATTACATGTTCAAACATCCCATCAGCAAACATCCAGACAGTATGACTTCAGGGCCCATTATACACCTGTCCGTACCTCTTACTGTAACAGTGGTCCACTTTATGCTTTGAATATAGCCCTTGCTGCTCTGCCCCTAAGGCTTATCTTTTTTTTTTAAATTCTAATTTGTTACATATGACAGCAGAATGCATGACAATTTATATTACACATATAGAGCACAATTTTTCATATCTCTGGTTGTATACAAAGTAGATTTACACCATTCGTGTTTTCATACCTGTATTTGGGCTTATCTTAAAACAGATGTTTTCTCCTCTCTCCCAAATTAACAAGTGAATCACACAGGCTGAACACCTGGAATAAATCACTTCTTTAAAAACCCTCTGCTCTTCCTGATGGGCAGAATCAAGGCCTCTGGGACAGGCGTCTCCTGTGCTTTTTGTTTGCTAGCAAAGCAATAAAACTACTTTTTCCCTTTTCTCAAAATTGTGTCCTCATTATTGAATTGACATCAGAGACAAGGACCTAGCATTAGGTCAATAACATTACTTCTTTTGGTAAAACTGTGCAAACCCATATACACTCTCACATAGGAAACACTTGTGCTAAATGTCAAAATATTCTCAGACTTAGTCCTGGAGTTCATCCATGGACCCTGGGTAAGAAAAAGTTCACTTCAAGGGTTGCTTGCATCAGTAACTCAAAATGTTGCCCAGCCAGGAGATGGGTCTAACCTCTTTGCTTCTGCTTATACCAAGACATTGCAGGCTCTGGCTATTTAAAAACAAGATTAAGTTATTAGTGCTCACTAATTACTGTCCATAAATTCAAATTCTGAAAAAGTTTTACCAACATTAGTGAAAAATCAGTAGGGAGTCTGTGAAACTAGTCTATAAAATTGTCACAAAATGGGAGAGACTCAATAGGAGAAATTTGTACATAGGCTATAACCTAAACACTGCAAGTGGATTAAGGAAGATTTAATTTTATGCTTACATGTTTTTTTTTAATAAAGACTGGATAAAATTAAAATTAAGTTAATGGACTTTCTCCCTTAAAAACACAATTCAGAATAGTCTGGCACAGATGGGACTGAAACTAGATGAAAACTCTAGTTAATAAAAACATTATTTAAAGGGAAACAGTAACCCTCTTAGGAAAACATGGTTTGTAAATAATGAGACTTGAACTTGAAAAAATATGATTGGCAATTTCAGTAGTTATCTTTCAAAAAATTGTCACTCCTTAGAAGTCCATTCTTATTGGCAATTCCAAATCATGAATCCATGCAGAGATGAAAGACAAAAGATTGGCAAAAGTCAGAAGAGAAGGGAAACCCTCAGGCAAGTATCTCTATGTGAGAAACTCCTAATAAAACATTTACTCAAGTTTCTGGGTTCAACTACATAAAAACTTTAATGACCTAGTTGACTCCATTTATTTGAGTCTAAATGATAACTTGAAAGTTTAAAAAGTAGTTTTGGAGTTCCTTGCAGTTAACTTCAATAAGCCCTCAGCAACTATCTCCCGCCCCACTCCAAGACCATAAAAAATACTCTCATGTTTCTACTGAATAAAATGGCTATTCAGAAGTCTTTTTCTTTTTACCTTTAGATCCCCTTTAAAGTTATCTTCCAATGACCCAGAGTTTCTGTACTCACATTTCAAAAATATTTAATGCATACTCTAAATTGCATTGAATGGAATTCTCCCCTTTGCAGTATTTCAACAATACTTTTTGAGGATTTGCAAAGAATTTTCTACTTGAATCAGAATAACAGAAATGTGGCCAGCCACCATATCAAAATTATATCCTGACAGGTTCCTAGAAAATAAATGAACCTTCCCTTGCTGTTGTATTACAAGTATCTAACTTGAACTTGTTAACTCAGGACTCACATAGCTTTGTCCTCATCCTCCTGGCTGAGTGCTTAGTTCTCTTATATAATGGCTTGCAAATAATATTGGTGTATTTATTAAGGAAGAAACAAATAGTAATTTTGGATAGGCAAGTCTTGGCTATTACCATGGTTTTATTCCATGTGGCACATGTGCTGATTGTTTCTATAAATAAGTATGGATTTGAAAAAGTACCTACAAGTATCTCATAGGTTTGTTGTAAGACCATGCATTTGCATCTTTTCATTGGGAATTTTATACTCTAGAACTCACAAAGGCACCAAATAATGTATCAAACATTTAATGTAGTTATCTAAAAATCCCATTAAAACAAAAATTTGCATATATCATTGGATGTTTAGGGAAGTTTCCCTGGTGCTGAAATATAATGTGCTCATAACTTCATTTTCAAAAAGGTCATAGTGGCTGGGTAGACATGAATACTTCTTGATTAATAAGTTGATTCATAAATCTTAATGTCTTTATTATGTTATAAGACCTTAAGTATTTCACCCTTGTTTGGAAATCCAATAAATCAGAGTGCATTTAATATCATCCTAAAGGTTAATAATATCTAACTCCAGTATTTAAAATAATGTATGCAAACCACCAGGCATAATTATTGCTACATAATTGGTAAAGAAATAATGTTCATATTAGTTTCTTCTCTTTCTCCAAAAATTAATCTTTATAAAAAGATAAAATATGTTTCCAAATACCCTTCCCACCTGGTATGAGTCAAGGATGAAGTTCACGAAACCAAAACTGAGTGGTGAATCAGGATATCAGAGACCTCAAGAAAGACCAAGAGTATAGGCAGAAGTGATGGAAGGCTGGGAACAAGATAGTGTCAATAAGCCTTTAGGACCAAAAGTGCTGATATTGGGCTAAGAGAAGGAGACTATTCTAAGGCAGTGGATTCTGGAAACTCCTCACCTGTGTAGAATAAAAAGTCTTAAGGGAACAAAATCAATCTGAGAGTAGTTAGTGGTAATAGGGCAGGGGTGAATTCACCTGTGTTAGTTTGATTTCTGCCAGTATGACAAAATACCTAAGATCAACTACTTATAAGAAGGAAAAGTTTATTTTGAGTCATGGTTTTAGTCCAAGGTCATTTAACCCTGTCACTTTGGGCTTGTGACTACACAATACATCATAGTAGGAGAACATGGTGGAAGAGGATTATTTGCCTCATAGTGGCCCAGAAAAAAAAAGAGAGGGGGGGCAGGGGCTGGATTCCAACATGCCCCTTTCAAGGCCATACTCCCAGTGACCTAATTTCCTCCTCAAAGGTCCCACCTCCAAAGGTTCCACCCTCCCAATGGCAACAAAGACTGGTCATCAAATATTTAGCAGATGGGCATTTGGAAAACATTTATGATTCAAACCACAACACACCCTATCTTTCTCAGTTCAGGGCATCCAAAGGTATTTTTGTCTGTACCCAAAATATAAGTACAGGAACTTCTTTCTTCTCTACACACAAGTTACCAGGGATCTAAGTACATAGGGAAGATGGTATTACCCCACAGGAAGACTGAATGATTGGCCTGGGAAGTCTTGTAGACCTACAGCCTATTGATTCCAAGATTTAATGGCTGGGATGTTTGTATGAGCTCTGAAATCCAGGATGGGCAGGGGTTTAACTCATATGGTAACTGAGCATTTGGCAGGTGACATAGTAATATACAGGTTAGGGAAAACTCAATTTGTCATGTAGAATATCCAGAAACATTGCCTCAAGTCCACAGATTTTGAGTTAGCTCCATGGGGAGGTACAACTAGGTATACAAATACATTCCTCACATGCAATTTGGTTGCAGTTTACATGCCCTGACCCTTTGACCTGCAAACAAATTACTGACTTGAAAAGCAACTGCATTGCTCATTGTCTGTCCCTGGCCTCCAAACATCTCCAAACTCTCTAACTGTGTCAATTACAAAAACCATTTTTGTACTTCTTTTTCATAGTAAACCTTAAAGCACAAGAGTCACTGGGAAGCATCTCAGCTTCCTCTGGAATACAAAGGTATAATATTTAGAAGGGCACATTAATCACATTGTGAAAATTCCCATTCTTCAAATGGCAATGGTTTTAAAAGTTTTGAAAATAACAAACATGTACCTTAAATAAGAAGGCAATTTTCTATAAGGGCATAACCAAAGGCTTAATTTGGTAATTGTCAGAAAATAAAATCACTTGATATGGAAATAAGGCATAGATCCAAGCAGAATGTTCAGGAGCAGTGGCCTCTCATATCTTATAGTTGTAGACTCGATTAACATTACCTTCCAGTAGCTCAGGATGGAAATACAATATTTTCCAATGAACAGAGACTATATGGCCTTGCACACTTTCCATGGTCACTAAAGAACTGAGCCATTTCCAATGACCAACGTTTTCAGTGTCATCCTCCATACATGTAGGGAAGTGGAGTCATCACATTATCAGTGCAGAGCAGGAAATATATTGCTCATGCTGGAGCATTCCCTGAGCCTAATACATACATGATGGCCTGGGCCTGAGATACAGGCAATGAGAGAAACATGGAGAAAATGTGTGGAATGTGAGCTCACAAAAGAAGAATAATTTAAATGCTTATGAAGATAAACGTTGTGAAAGATATTTGGAAGAGGTTACACCAAAGGAAATTGATTAGATCAGATCTATCTGAAAAATATCTCAAAATAAGTATATTTAAATCGTTTAAGTGATAGAAGATGAACACATGAAACAGAAATATTATGGTTTGGATCTGAACTCTACCTTCAAAAGCGTCTGTTAATTCAGCAATATTTGGAAATTAAATGTTTGGATTATAAGAGTTTGAACCTAATAAGTCCGTCCTAGTTTGAATGAACTGGGTGATAACCATAGGCAGATGGTACATAGTTGGTGGAGGTGGGTCACGAGGTCATGCTCTAGATGGGTGAATCTTCCCTATGGTACTTTCCCCTTCCTTCTCTCTGATTCCCGACCCTGGCCAGTAGCTAAGCAACTCTTCTCCACTGGGCCCTTTTACCACTGTGTGCTTTTATATCTTGGGCCCATAGCAATGGAGTTGGCCAACTATGTATTGAAACCTCTGAAACCGTGAGCCCCAAATAAACTTTTCCTCCCCTAAATTGTTCTTGCTAGTATTTTAGTCACAAAAACACAGAAACTAACTAGAACACAGAAGAAGGAAGGATATTTCTTTAAAAATTTACACCTTATACAGACACACAGTGAAAATTCAGAAGATTAAAGGTAGAAAATAAACAGAAGATTCCAAGTAAGTACAGATAAAAACATAAATTTGATTGACGTTATATTTATCTTTGGAAATTGAAATGTCAGAAACCAACACAGAGTGATTTTAGAATTCTATATCCAACTAAAGAATATCCAAGTATAAGGGTCAATTACTGGTCACTTTAGTTATGCCATGTTCTAGACAGTTTGCCTCAGATTTTCACTGACAGAACCAGCAGTGAATAGATTCTATTCAGAAAGAAAAAGAAGACAGAAATCTAAAGAATAATAGATGGAAGGAAAAATCAGTAATAAGCAATGTAAACCATAAAATAATATTGTTATAGGTCTGGGAACTTCTGGAAAACTACAGCAGCATGAAGGCCCCTCTCCAAACCCTGGTTCTTAAGATAAAGTCAGAAATATTCAGATATCACTCAGAGTAACAGGCAATAAGTTGGAGTTGGCCACCTATGTACTGAGACCTCTGAAACCATGATCCCCAAATAAACTTTTCCTCCTCCAAATTGTTCTTGCTAGGTATTATAGTCACAAAAACTGATTAGAACACAGAAGAAGCAGAATATTTCTTTAAAAATTTATACCTTTAACACACACACACACACACAGTAAAAATTCAGAAAACTAAAAGTAGAAAATAAACAGAAGATCTTTCCATGAGATGGGAAAGAGGAAAGAGGGACACTCAAGGGAGAGAGTGGGTCCTCTCAGAGAGGAGAGGGACTACAGACCTCTCCTTACTTAAATTTTATTAGTGATCCCAGAGAAGTTTCCAGAGAGTCCCGGCAAATGTCTACCTCTTGGCTTTTGACTGACAGCAGGATGACATCAGACTTTCAACTCCCCACTGTCATAACAACTCTAGGTCAATTTGGCCCATGCTGACTTGTTCTAATTTGGATTCTTAAACATAAATTATTTATAGATTTTAAAGTTATAGGGAATTATCCTTATCTCCCTGAATTCCAGGATCTGGTCTGTGAAAGAGTCACAAAGTCTTCCCCTTCAGGGTAACTTGTACTCTTTTTAACTTTATTTGGGGCCTGCATTTTTCCCGCAGATAACAGGTAGTTGGCTGAGGAATGTGACATAACCTGTCAAGACAGGCAGGGCTGCAGGTAAATTTCTTCTTGGAAAAGAAAGTATGTGGGGGTCAGCACAGTGGGCCCATTTTATAAAATTATTCCCTTAACCTCTTATTCCCACCACTTACATCTGTCTGACCCCTATCATTATGAAAGATTCTAAATGTGTATTTTCTATTTAAAATATTACTAAATTAAATATCTTTAGTTACAACCTGAGAAATGAACTTGAAAACTGGGAACTGGTATCATAGGAGAAGCGGTGCCCCTGAAGAAAGGTCTGAGAAGTGTCCGGAAAGAAAGGGAAACTGGACTCAGTCCCAGCAGGATACTTGGCATACATGGCACAAATGAATTTCAGCATGTACCAGTCAAAAGCATACAGAGGAATTTATTTAGGAAAGCAGAGGCAGATTCAAGGGAGAATGTGAGCTATTGAGCGTGACAAGCAGCACCCGTTGGGATGAGGTATTAATATTTATAGAGGGGCTGTTACTGGGGATGGAGTAGAGGCAGAGTTAAGCAGTTTCTTGCCAATTTTCCTTGTGCTTGTGCATTGCACCCTCGTGTTACTTTTTCTTTGTGGGGATGGGAATTAAACCCAGCAGCTCGTTATGACTGAGCTACAACCCCAGCCCCTCCTTCTGTTTTTTTTTTTTTCTTTCTCTTTATTCTTTCCTTATTTTATTTTAGACAGTGTCTCACTGAGTTGCTTAGAGCCTTGCTAACTTTCTAATGCTTTTTTAAAGTGAGGACACAGGTCAAAGGCATGAGCTGGTTTGTTCAGGAACTGGAATAGTCCGTGGGCAGTTTCTGACTTTGAATGGTTCATGAGTGCTTCCTTTAAGACTCAGTATCTCCTTTTTTGTACCCCCAGCCTCCTATCTCAGCAGGAGGAGCGTGGAAAAAAATTTATTTTATTCAAATTTATTTTATTATTTGTGAAAAGAAGTATAGAATAATTTTATATTTAGCTAGAAAAAAATGTTTAAATTTCTGTTAACTATGCAATTATATAATACAGAATATAAATAGGAAATGGAAAATATAACTCCCTAAACATATAAAAGGAACATGATAAAACAAAGAAAATTAGAGCTATATAATTAGAAATAACAAGGATAAAAACAAAAAGCATATTAAGTGACAAACACAAAATAATATGAAAGAAGACTGGGATGTAGTGAGGGGATATAGATATATATGTGAGGCCCTGGATTCAAATAATTAATAGCAATAATAATATGAAAGAAATTAGTTTAAATATATTATCAATAATAATACAGGTAATGGTTTCAAATCACCTCTTTAAAAATCCTTAGATTAAAAGATACCACAAACAATACTATTCCAAAGAGTCATGTCAGCAAGATGGCTGAGGAAAGCTGCCTGGTGCACTTTCCCTCTACAAAGAAGAACCAAAACAAAGAAAAACAATAACAACAATGAGAAGAAAAACAGCTGTTTCACTGGAGTATTTCAGGCAGTGTTGGAGGGCTATGCATGGTGGCAAAAACATTGCAGATGTGTACAGATGTATGATGACATTTATAAAGAAGGGAACTAAGAACATAGTTCTTAGTTGCATAGCCCTCTATGTTACATAGCACTCCAACCCATCTCTACCAACCCATCTCTCTCTCTCTCTCTCTCTCTCTGGTACTGGGAATTGAATCAGGAATGATCACTTTGATTTGCCTTATATCTCCAGTCCTTTTTTATATATTTATTATTATTTTTTAAGTTGAAGACAGCATCTCCCTAATTTTTGTACCAGAGATTTAACCCAGAGGTGCTTAACAGCACTTTTTATATTTTATTTAGAGATAGGGCCTCACTAAGTTGCTTAGAACCTAAGTTGCTTAGGGCCTCACTAAGTTGCTAAGGCTGGCTTTGAACTTGTGCTCCTCCTGCCTCAGACTCTTGAGCCACCACACCTGGCATGTCTCCATAATTGGATCTTGTTACACTGCTGAGGCTGGCCTCAAACTTGCAATCCTCTTGCCTCAGCTTACAGTGTCACTGGGATTACAGGTGTGTGCTCTTGTGTCCTGACTGAACCATCTCTTGAGATCAATCCCAAACAAAGCGAAACCTCACTCAGTGGAAAAAGAACAAGTAGGAGGACCCTGGAAGCTTTCACTCACACCACACACACCTGAAGCAATTGCTGCTGGAAAAGTCTACAGCTCTTATAAACCCTGAGCTCGGTTTGGGGAGCTGAAAGTTTACCACACTACTGCTTTGACACAGAAAGTGCCTAGCCCACACTGTACCCTCCCCCACTCAGCCTCCTGCTGCACAATACCACCTTGAGACCTTTCCCATCTGTGGTCATGTGAAGGAGCAGAGCAGCTGCTCTCAGCAAATTGGATGATATAGCCCTGCAAAGCACACAGATGGTCTCCCATGAACCAAAAAGCACCAGAGCATCTTCCTTTGAGTGGCTCCCCATGCTGAGTCCCCTGGACAGCAACTGGGCAGCCCCACTCATCCTCCTGCAACCCAAGAAATAGTAAACAAGCCCTATTCCCCAGACTCCAGCTTGCTACAGACCTGAGAAAGACACTGTCTATTCACCTTCCATCAGAGAAGCAGCTGCTCAGCTACACCAAGCAGGTTGAACCCAGAGTTCCTGAAAATTTACTTACATAGCCCTTGGACAGTGGAAGGTGCATTATCTGGGCCTATTGATGTAGCTCAACCTCCATGCAATACTCAGTTGATGACAGGTACCCCAGCTTGCTAACGGGCATGCTGTGTCACATCCACCCATACCCATAAGGGTGACTTTGCCTCCACACAGTCTGCAGAAACTGATAGAAGTCTGACACCTACAGCTGTTTGTATTGTGCCCAGAGCTAACAATGAATCTGCCTGTGGTAGTAAGCTTTTTTTCATTGTGATAAAATACCTTATGAAGAGGGAAGGTTCATTTTGGCTCACAGTTTTAAAGGTTTCAATCCATGGTTGGTTGCCCCCATAGCATGTCAACCTGTGACAAGGTAGTATATTATGATGGGACTGAATGGCAGAGGAAGCCATTCACCTCATGCGGCCAGAAGCAAAAGAGAGAGAGACAAGAGGGAGCTGGAAATCTAATATTCCCTTTAAAGGTGCACATCCAGTCACCTAAATTTCTGCCACTATACCTACTCCTTGTGTTAGTCAGCTTTTCATTGTCGTGACCAAAATACCTGACAAGAAATACTTAGAAGATGAAAGATTTATTTTGGCTCATAGTTTCAGAGGATTCAGTTCATGCTTGGCTGACTCTAAAGCAGAAAAGGTAGAAGAAAGATGCTCAGCACATCATAGCCAGGAAACAAAGAGAGAAGGTCACGTCCCTAGTGTCCTACTTCCTTCTGCATTGCCCAACCTGCCAATAGTTTTTACTATGTACAAGTTAATGCATTAAATTGTTAATCCATCAAATGGATTGATCCACTGATGAGGTCAGAGTCCTTATAATCCAATATTTTCACATCCAAACACTAACACATTAGCAAACACATCAACCTTTTGGAGGACATTCCAGATACAAACCATAACAACCCCTAAAAGTTTCATCACCCTCCAATAACACCAAAGGCTTGAGACCAAGTCTTTAACACATGTGACATTCTAGATCCAAACTACAGCACTATCTCACCAAAGAGAAATGTGTCCCACCTAGAAGGGCAATCCTATAACCCTTGCAGTTAAGGCCAGTGAGCCATCTGTAGATATTGCCAACATTGATTACAAAGAAGCTACATAAGCAAATATACTAAATCACCTGGAACCAAAGCTAAATTTTAAAACAACAAAGAAAGACTTCAAGACTTATAGAACATAATTAAGCAATCAAACATTAACACATCATGGATATTCCAAAAGGAGAAGAGAAAGAAAAAGCATATGATCCCTACAAAAGGAAATTATTGGTGAAAAAGAACTCAACATGAAGAAAAAATTATTAGATAAAAAAAGGAAATATTGTCTAGTAAAATGATACACTCTGAAATCAGAAATATATATTATATATAAAAGGATACTTAAGGACTTCACCATTCCACTTTCATCATTGAGTAAATCATCCAGACACCCCTGCTAAATTAGTAATAAAAAATCAGAATTAGGCCCCCTGAGCACTCACGGAGCCCCGGGCTGAGTTCGGGATTTCAGACGGGGAAGGAAGCGGGACAGCTCTATCCCCCACAACGGAAACTCCACCAAGGAAACCAGCGGCCACCATCTTGGAGAACTGAAGTAACCACCGCCACTCTCGACAGATTGCAACAATAAAACAGGTGCGTGTTACTCAGCTCCTCTCCCATACAGCGGGGAATTCGCAAAAAATCTTTCCTAGGCTCTCTGGGGGAGGGATTATCAGAGCAAGCCTGCATAAAGATGCGGGGAGAACTAGAGACACCCGACCTTCAACTCCCCCTCCCATCAGCGGGGAAAACAAAACCTGTATTGCCAGCGCGGGGGGAGGGGCAAGCAGAAAAAATCAAAACAATAGAGTGCCGGGGATTTTTCAATAGCCACCCTCCACGCCCAACAAACGGCAGGCCCAGAGTACAGTTTGAACTGCTGAGAGGCATCACTCAGGGGAAAACTGGTCTAGCAGGAGAAACCAGGACTAGCAGGAGAAACAGGGGACTAGAGGCCAGGCCCTCGCGACTGGGTGGCTGGAGAAACTCCACCCGCTGCCCGCGAGACTGGGTGGCTGGAGTCCTCCCCCCCGACTGGGCAGCTAGAGATTGCCCACCCACCAGCAACAGCCGGCCCATTGCCCCTGCGACTGAGCAGCTGGAAACCGCCTGCCCGCTGGCGACCCACCGCACGACTAGGCGGCTAGAGATCGCCCGCCCACCAGCAACAGCTGGCCCGTTGCCGCTGCGACTGGGCAGCTGGAGACCGCAAGCCCGCTGGCTGCCCGCGCAACTGGGTGGCTGGAGTCCGCCCCCGCCTTTGACCCACTGCGCGACTGGGCAGCTAGAGATTGCCCGCCCACCAGCAACAGCTGGCCCATTGCCCCTGCGACTGGGTGGCTGGAGATCGCACGCCCGCCTGCGACTGATCGCCCACCGGTTGCCCGCGCGACTGGGCGGTTGGAGACCGCCCGGCTGCCGGCGTCCAGGAGCTGAAACCAACCAGAGAGAGTCCAGTCCAACCCCTCCATTCGGACACCCCAGTAAGGAGACTGGGGCCCGCCATAGCAGGGAGGTGATGTCACTGGAGCTCTGCCGTCGGAATTCCTTCTCAGCGGAATCCACTTTAGCAAGCATAGTCTACCAACACAAAAGAGAGATAACAGAGATATAAAAAACCAAAACAAATTTATAGAAGAGAGCAGAAACACAGCAATCAAATAGAACTGGAAAGTAGAGTGAACATCATGAAAAAGCAAGGGAAAAAAGGAGTACAAACAATGCAGGACAACTTAAATCTACAGGAGGACCTAGAAGCATCAGAAACAGGGATAGGGAAAGAACTCAAGGCATACCTAACTCAGATGGAAAGGAATATTAGAGAAGACATGAGACAGCAAGT